>NC_142004.1:10042500-10102500 GCF_049901715.1 Pseudonaja textilis
TGTGGCAAGAAGGTTGCTGTGTGTGTCAGCATAGTGTCCAGAGCATGGAGGTCAGGAGTGTGTCAGCAGTTCCTGCAAGACGAAGGCATTGATGCATTGGACTGGCCCACCTGTTCCCCAGACCTGAATCCAATTGAGCACATCTGGGACATCATGTCTCACTCCATCCACCAACGCCACGTTGCACCACAGACTGTCCAGGAGTTGGGGGATGCTTTAGTCCAGGTGTGGGAGGAGATCCCTCAGGAGACCATCCGCCACCTCATCAGGAGCATGCCCAGACATTGTAGGGAGGTCATACAGGCACGTGGAGGCCACACGCACCACTGAGCCTCATATTGACTTGTTTTAAGGACATTACATCAAAGTTGGATCAGCCTGTAGTGTTTTTTTTTACTTTAATTTTGAGTATAACTCCAGACCTCCATGGGTTGCTAAATTTGATTTCCATTCATAATTTTTGTGTGATTTTTGTTGTCAGCACATTCAACTATGTAATGAACAAAGTATTTAATAAGAATATTTCATTCATTCAGATCTAGGATGTCTTATTTTTGTGTCCCCTTTATTTATTTATTTTGAGCAGTGTATATCTGCCTTATACAGGTTCTTCACCTTTATTAGCTCATTCCCAAAGTCATCACATTGTTTTAGAATTTAGATGGCTGCTCGGGATTTTTCTTATAGAGGATCAACATCAGCTTTCCTTAATGTGTGGATGACTCATAACAGAAAAGAGAGGAACAGACAAGGGTGAACTCAAGCCCACTTCAGGACAAAGCCACCGGGGGATAATGTTCTACTGCCTGGAGCTTTTCTAGACATGGAAGTCTCTCCTTATTTATGAGACTTTGGAAAATCCAAGAGAGAAAAGGGATCTTTTTGATCCTTCTGATCCACCCACTTTTGGTTTGCTGTGTCCTTCACTGTCATTGGCTTCATGGGCACATGAAGCCCGTAGAAACTCAATCATAAATAAATTTAATCTCAACCCAAATAAAGGAAATTGGTTTCCTATGCCCACTTTTTAATGACAGCTGGAGAAGATGAGAAGTAAAGAACTCAAACAATTTACAAATTTCAAAGGAACTTTGATATCTTACCCTTGAAATTAAACAACAAGGAGTTTGGTTTCTAATAGGTATAGCGAAGCTACAACTTCAATCGAGATGTTATTTCCATGATGGGGTTCTTTTTAAAAAAAAAAAATCTTAGCTACTATGTTTTATCAAGTTGATTAATTTATCTCCTCAAGGAAACTTTCCTAGCTTAGCTTTCAAGTCGCTTTCTCTTCCTTCGTTCAAACAGTGTGGAAAGAAACAAAAATTAATTAGCCACGATCATTATATTCCAGCAAGTATATTCCTTTATAGTCTTCTTCTTTTTTTCTTTTTCTTTTCATTTGGGGAACTACTAAGAATGCATCTCAACTCCAATTTTGGAAATGGCTTTCTGGACACAGTGGGAAGTCCCAGCAAGCTAGAGTTTTGTTTTTATTTTTGCTGATCCTGGAAAGAAGAATAAGTTCTCAATCAGGAAGATATTTGAAGTGACAGCACCAAAGTTGTTATTTGTCTCTAAACGCATATGGATTCTGTTATTACAGAAGAACAAGAGTTGGAAGGGACCTCCAGCCCCCCCTGCCCAAGCAGAAATCCCTATCCCATTTCAGAGTAATGGCTGTCAAATCTCTTCTTAAAATCTTCCAGTGATGGTTCAGTTCAGCCTCATTATTGCAACTCCTCGTGGGGAGCAGCTAGGGGGAAGAGGTGAGTGATGCTTGGCGTCCAATTTGAGATCTAGGCTTTGGAAGGGGGGAAAAATGAGTTAATTGTTGGTAGCTCTGAAATTCCCATACGGGTAAGAGTAGATGTGAGAGTTCGCTTCTATTCTTTTTTTTTTTTTAACAAGGAATTTAAAATGGCCTTTTCTTGTCCTCCTGTTTTGTATTCACAAATTCTCTGTACTATAGCTGAGGGTAGAATAACCTGGCTGCCCTGAATATCCTCCAGAAATCTTCATATAGAGAACAGAACATGTGACCTGTTACCAGAAAATATGTCCCGCTGTAGAGGTTTTCCTTCCTTCCTTCCTTCCTTCCTTCCTTCCTTCCTTCCTTCCTTCCTTCCTTCCTTCCTTCCTTCCTTCCTTCCTTCCTTCCTTCCTCCTCCCTCCCTCCCTCCTTTCTCCCCTTCTCCCTCCATTCTTCATTCCTTCTTCCCCTCCTAAAGATAAAATTAAGATTCACCAGACATGGTTCAACTAAGCCACTACCTAGCTGGAGATGGATTGGCTTTCCACCGCCTTGCAATCCCCGTGGGAAAGATATCATATTAGTCTTCCATAAAAATGTCTCTTCTCCAGCAGCCCAGTTTCGGCTTCTCTGAGATTACAGAAGAACAGAACACTCCAAACCCCAAAGGGAGTGTGAATTCTCCCGAGCCCAAGCTTTTCTTTATTTATTAGGTTGTCCTCTTGTTTACTTGCTTTGCTTCGTTGATCAAGAGGAGAGAGAAAGAAACAACCGAGGAATTTCATTAATACCTGCTTGAATCACAGCTCCAGCTAAACCTGGGCACAATTCTCTACCCCTTGTTTTTGTGTTCCTCTAACAATATCGTAGCTGGCGAAAAGCGTTGCTGAATTATTTTCTGTTTTATTTCTTCTCCAACATTAGAAGAACAGAAGAATACATGAAACACAAATGCAAGCATCATTAAGAGCCTGTGGTGGGATTTATGAAAAGAGATGCCTGTTTTACTTCCTGTCATGCCCCTGTCGAAATCTGATTCCAAGGGGGAGGCTGAGCAGCTGACAGGGAGCGGGAGTGTGGCTCCGTTGGTTGTGGAAGAAATTGGGGAAGGGCAAAGTCCGGCTGGGCAGAGCAGGGGAGAGGTAGAGCAAGGCAGAGGGAGATCAGAGGAAGATCCAGGCCCACTCCCTCTTCATCCTAGTGCACACAGGGAGGAACAGAGAAGAGAGCAACGTGGGTTGCATGGCTTACAGGGGAGGAAAGGGCCCTGATTCCCTTCATTAGCTGCAGCTGGGAACACAGTGTTTAAAAAGGGATATTGCACACAGCAACTTGTTGGAAGCAAATCTGGGTTCTTGGCATCTTTCCAATTGTGTGTGTTTTGTTGGCCTTTGAAGTCTGCAATTCCTTATCCTGCCCTGTCCAGTTAATTGCTGCAGCGTGGTTTGTGTGGATTTTTATTTACAGTTTGTGTGTACTTTGTTTTCAGACTGAATTTCCTCCACTTAAAGACTGTTTTGGGGAGAGTTTTTTTCTCCAGCCAAAGGTAACCTGGACACTGGGGGCAAAGTTGGAGGTATTAAAGGGACTTTTCTTGCTTAGGTGACTGTGTTGCCTTTGTGCCACGCCCCAGGTCATCACACTTCCCGTCTAAGGATGCAGATGGTCCCAAAAACTCTAGTTGTATTCCCTTTGGCATTCTTTGTGAAAAGTCACTATGGGTAGTCCTCGACGTATGACCACAACTGAGCCTGACGTTCCTGTTGCTAAGTGAGACATATTCGTTCAGTGAGGCTTTTGCTCTGCTGTGTGACCCAAGTGAATCAAGTTAGTAACATGGTCATAAAGTGAATCTGGCTTCCCCCATGGACTTGGCTTGCCAAAAGATGTTGTGGTTCACCAGCAGCAGGTGCGGGCGGCTGAGGTCTTGGAGAGCAACGAGGGGCCTGCGTGTGATGGTCCTGGGAATGGAGTGCTGCCTTTGGAGCTTGTGAAGTCTGGCAGCAGTGATGAGAGGACCCCGAGGAGCCTTTGCTCAGTGCCCAGTAACTTTTAATAAAGTATTATCAAAATTGTAAATGCTGGAAAAATGCATTAGACTAAGTGAAAAGCAAAAAAATAAATAAAACCCAACACCACCTAACGTCTTACCCTTCTGAGTAATCCAAAACAGTTTGTGAGAAGCCAAAATGAAGGAGAAAGAAGAATAGATTAAATATTTTTTAAAAGGAAACAAGCCAACTAACCATAAATAATTGTGCTAATATCCACAAGTCTTTGAAATCATTCCCACTTTTCCACGGTTCAGTAGGATAAAATGGTATACAGCTTTCTGCCTGAGCATGGGATTGGATTAGAAGACCATGAAGGTCCCTTCCAACCACGGGTGGGATTCAAACATCCCAGCAGCCGGTTCGCTGCCCAGTTGCTGGGTGGTTGTGGCCGTGGTGGATGTGGCCTACTGGTACTTCCTGTAGGGGGAATTTTCCGCCTTCCCAAGGGTCCCTCGAGCCGCTGGGAGGGTGAAAATGGTCTCACCCAACCTCTGGAGGCCCTCCGGAAGCTGGAAACAGATCCGTTTTGCGACTTCCAATAATTCCAGGAGGGCCTCTTTTTTTTTTTGCCTTCCCAAGGGTCTGGAGACTTCCCTCAGGCCTCTGGGAGAGTGAAAACAGCCTCGCCTGGGCTCTGGAGGCCTTCTGGAAGCCGGAAACAGGCCTGTTTCCGGACTTCCGGAAGGCCCGTTTTTCCCCTTTCCAGAGCTTCCGCACAGACCCCGCACTTACCGTGTGGCGACTCCTGGGAGGGGCGAGGCGGGGTGGGGTAAGTGAGGCCAGCCAGTCGGTTCAAATACTGGTTCAGTGAACCAGATACGAATTTAACATCCAGTTCACCCGAACCGGTCCGAAGTGGTAGAATCCCACCCTTGTTTCCAACTCTGTTATTCTGTTTTTAAAAAAACTGCCAACCTATTTTGAGTCCAAACCTTCATTTTGAAGAATAATTCAAACGATCTCTGCGACATTTTCAATGGGCATTATAAGAAGAACTGGGAACAGAGTAAGCTTCCTTAACAATGGAAAAACAAACAGCCTTGAAAACCACTCTAGATTTGAGTCCAAGCAAAGTGGTCTTGCTCTGTTTGACTCTTACAAAGTCCAGTGTGCTACTCTGGCATCCCTTCTTTGAGCAATGCCAAATCCTCCATGGATGGTGTATTTATTGAAATGGTTGTCCACATGCCAAGGTTTCCATATCTTCTTGCAGTTTTCATAGTTGGTTTAGTTCAAAATCCTATGAATAATATATCCCCCTCTGGGAAGCTGTCAAAGAGGCAAAGGAGACTCTGGAAAGTGGGGCACTCTGCCCAGTTCAGAAGACAATGGATGACACAATAGAACCAGGATGCGTGGCATGAGAATGGGTTAATCCTGGCAGCGTTTCCCCTAAAATAAATACATGCTTTTGAATGGAACGTCACCAGCTGTCAATGGGTAAGGCAAGAAGCTAAAGGGAGAAGACCCTGTTATTTGATTCTTTGTTCAATATAGTTAGACCCAGTTGCTCAGAAAAGCTTGCTTCCTGGCATCTCCAGGTAGACCAACCTTAAAAAATATATATATCCTGCTGGAAACCCTTAAGTGAGAAGCTGTTACTGTCAAAATACAAGGTTACTTGGACCAACGGTCAGGTTCTAAGTCCGGCAACTCTTGGAGATCAGTTTTGTGGCAGAGGAAACAAGAAGGTCTTGGATTTGATCGCCAGGATCACATAAAAATAAATGATGAAAGTGCTATTCTCCTGGAAGAGGAGCTACAACCAGTGTTGACAATACTACACAACTACTGGTCTACAGAAGAGGGAGAAACCTTTGGATTGGTGCTGAAGATCACAAAAGATAATACAGGCCACAGACTGCCCAACCTTGACTTTCAAGGTTCTACACTCTTCAAAACTACTCCTTCTCCTTCCTCTTCCTCCTCCTCTTCCTCCTCTTCTTCCTCTTCTTCCCCTTCTCCTCCTCCTCCTTCCTCTTCCTCTCCTCCTCCTCCTCTTCTCCTCCTCCTCCTTCCTCTTCCTCACCTCCTCCTCCTCCTCTTCTTCTTCTTCCTCCTCCTCTTCTTCTTCCTCTTCTTCTTCCTCTTTCTCTTCTCCTCCTTCTCCTCCTTCCTCTTCCTGACCTCCTCCTCCTCCTCCTCCTCTTCTTCCTCTTCTTCTCTTCTCCTCCGTCCTCTTCCCCTCCTCCCCCCTCCTCCTCCTCCTCCTCCTCCTCCTCCTCCTCTTTCTCTTCTTCTCCTCCTCCTCCTCCTTCTATTACAATGGAAGAAGCTTCTTGGATGAGAAGCAAAACATTTTCAAAAGGAAAAAAAACAAGAAAGTCTAGTTGCCTTTTTAAAAACAAAACTTTGGGACAATCATGGCCTGGATGATTGAGAATCTCTATAGGCACCTTCTCATAAAGTTAGAAGCCACAATGTTGCATTCAACTTTTTCTGTTACCTGATCCTCAATATCACCAGAAGCCCCTCAAAGTAGATAGCAAGGGAAAAACCTATCTCTGTACTTGCTCTTTTCCATCTGTTGTAAAGGACATGATTCATCTCTGTCACTGGAAATTGGCTGCTAAGTGTTGTTGAAGCAGAAAACAGAGACACGTACATCCTCATCCCATGGTTGAACATCTGATGGAAGGATTTATTTAATTGCACAGAAGGTAGTTTCTGGAAGAGCACTCCAAAGAATACAGCTTTGGCTGCTCCCAATGTAGGGCCAGTCGTCTACTGAAGTACCCTGGGCAGCAATTGCACAGAGTCTGCAAAAGTCTGTCTCTTCCAAGTCTATCTTGTAGAAATTGTTCTAACAATAGATGCAGGGACTTGAACCTCAAATTGTCTGCATGTACGTAGCAGATAACTCTGTTGAAGGAGAACTTCAGTTGCTTCCTTCATTATTTTGATCCATCACACATGAGACTCCCATTACTTCTCCACCAACTCAAGACACTTCCTTTGTCCATAAGAACTTCACTATTGATGGAGAGTGTTCACTTGACCCAACTAAACTGAGATCCAAAGCTTACTATAACTTCTGAGTCATCTTTCTCAGGAACACCAGAGTTGTTACCTCCATATATTGTTTCTAGTCTGCCAGACTTGTTACACTCAACGTGTTTACATGCCCTACAAAAAAACATCTTCACAAAGCTATTTGATTTTCCATGTCTGACACTTACAGAGGCAACCTGATTAAAAGATGTGTTCTGAGTTTGTGAGGCAGCAACAAAGCCATTAATTAATTCTGAAGTTTCTAGCTTCTACTCTCATTCTTTTACTCAAGAGTTTTGTAGCTGAAAACAAAGTCTCTTCTTTAACAAAGCCCCCCACCCAAAACAAGATTTTAAATATTGATGACTTTCCCATATAGGACTTTGCAAATGTACAGAAACCAAATAAACTTAAGAACTTGTTCCAAAGTTCTGTCTATTGTCATATAACTCAACCGTACTTTATTTTATCTTAATCTTATAATCTTAATAGCAATAGCATTACGATTTTACAGCCTATCCGAATGATTTAAATTGTATTTATTTCTTATATTACACAGATTAAACTACACTCATTATGGGATTATGATAATTTTATCTCTGAATGTGATGCATCTTATGTTTATATTATGATGTGATTTTTTTTTAAAGGCTAGTCTAAAGAAAAGAAGAATTAGGGACAACGTGATTGCAGTCTTCCAGTATTTGAGGGTCTGCCACAAAGAAGTGGGAGGTCAAATTATTCTCCAAAGCACCAGAGGGCAGGACAAGAAACAATGGATGGAAACTAATGAAGGAGAGAAGCAACCTGGAATTAAGGAGAAACTTCACAACAGTGAGGACAATTAACCAGTGGAATAGCTGGACACCAGAAATTGTGGGCACTCCATCACTGGGGGTTTTTAAGAAGAGACTGGACAGTCACTTGTCTGAAATGATATAGTGTCTTCTGCTTGAGCAGGGGGGTGGACTAGAAGACCTCCAAGGTTCCTTCCAGCTCTATTCTATTCTGATTGATGGCCCAATTAAAGATCCTCTGTTCTTCACCAAGATCTTATGCATAGAGAGATAATTTGCTGCTGCCTTTTTTTTTTTAAAGCATGCAAAATAGTGCAATATCATTGAATGTTGGGCTGAAGGCAGCCAGGACCTACTGGGCATACATGCTCCTTCATCACCCCCAGCCTAGGACGTTCTCATATCATTTTCCATCCACACATCTTACCCAAATACATCCAGGTTTATTGTATCTGCTTGTTACTTGTCCCTGGAGACGGATGATTGTCCCGGGGCTTTGCTTGATTTCCACGATCCATTTTCTGTGCAGCATTTCCTTTGACAGAGCTGGGGGTTGGGGGCAATGGATATGAGCACGGAGTGATCATTATTCCCAAGCTTGAAACAGTAGGTGATCTTTTACAAGATCTTGTATGACTCCCCTGCTTTTATTGGCTATGCATTTATTCTGTTTTGTCCCATAACAATAAGTGGGTAATTCAACACTGTCAAGCAGTCTATTCTTCTCAAGACAATATGAAATAGCTATCAATTGCCTTGGAAGGAAGCCTGAAAACAATTCTCTCTTTTGATGTGGCCTACATTACACTGATTGCTGAACCAGAACGGCAGACACGTCCTTCCTAGCAACAGAATTCGGCTGCCCTTCCTACTCTCTTCTTCAGAAGCAGATTTGGAAGGTCTCAAGTGAAGCGCCAAACCAGGCAGGAAACTCCCTCAGATGAGCTAAGGCTACTTGATTGTAAATTAGCCAATAACCCGACGTTGCCCAGGTATTTATTTATCCCAATCTTGTATTAGACAGGAAAATCCTGTTGTTGAGACTCACGCTGTTGTATTGTCTCTCGCGCAGCGTCACAAGTCTTCTATTCCTCTTTTCAGGAGTTTGCTCAAGGCATTCCAGAATTATGCTGAAACTTACACAAACACGTGTGTGCATGCATGCGTGTGTGTGTGTGTGTGTGAGTGTGTGTATGTATATACATACACATGCGTGTGTGTGTGTATGTATGTATATATATATATATATATATATATATATATATATATATATATATATATATATTCTTAAGTTTTCACAGGTACTTACATGTATGGTATTCAGCTTTGTTCGGGTATTTTCCCACGTCATTATAGTTGTGCTTTTAAAGTTGTAGCAACGTTTCGGCAGAATCTCATTTGCCATCATCAGGCTTCTGTATTGTGTTCGACAGTTTCTGTTGGTTTCTGTTGGTTTTTATTTATAATTTATATGTACTTTGGGTTCCCACGGAACTTCTTCCCTTTAAAAACTGTTCTTGGTGTAATAAATATTGGTAAGGCAACTGAATGTTACTTAGATAGTATCTTGTTTTATGGAATAAATTATAGGTTTCCTTAAAACAAATACAACTGAGAAATAACTCAGTTGTATTTGTATAACTCTCCATAACATTTTTTTGAGACAAAGCTTTCGGACTTCTACACATCTAGGTGATTCGTGCTATTTTCATATCTAATGGCAGTTTCAATAACAGTTGTTTCAAACCTAAATATGTGAATTTGAATATTAACCTCAAAAGTTTCAAAGTTCTCAAAAAATGGTCAGATCCAAAGTATGAGAAAAAGCCATTATGAAACAAATCCCTTGAATATGCCAGAATTTAGAATTAGGGTTACAGAAACAACATTCCTCTGTATTTTGAATATTTTTTTAATAAAAGTTATTTGGGTGCCTTCCTGAGTTTTAAAAAAAAACACCAAAAACCTGTTCTTGGGGGAGTTTTTTTCTCCAGCCAATGAAAACTGGACATTGGGGGCGAAGTTGGAGGTATTAAAGGGACTTTACCTACTTTTGTGACTTTATTGCTTTTGTGCCACGCCCCTTTGGGTCATCACAGAAGAGGAGGTCAATCTATTCTCCAAAGCACCAGAAAGCAGGACAAGAAGCAACAGATGGAAACTAATCAAGGAGAGATCCAATCTAGAGAGAAGGAGAAATTTCCTGACAGTTGGAACAATTTGCCTGCAGAAGTTGTGGGGGCTCCATCACTGGAGATGTAAATGGGTTTCCTGTTTGAGCAGGGGGTTGGACTAGAAGACCTCCAAGGTCCCTTCCAACTCAGTAATTTTGTTATTTGCCCTGGTTTCTTGTGCCAGACGTGGATATGAAGTAGAAAAATATTGAAAAACAAATTCAACAAGTCCCCAAAAGTTAGCCTCTTTTTAAAAACTATTTTCCTAGCAGAACTTCTAACGCTTGCAAACATCTTAAGTCACTCCTCACTGAATCCACTGAATCATCATCATCATCAACCCCTTTGCTGCCTTTCCACCAAAATGACCTTTATGTTGGTGTTGAGTTTTGTTTTGCTTTTCATTCCTGTAACAGGGCTGGATGAATTTGTTGGCAGCTCTGCCAAGCCCCAGAGTGCGCCTTACCATTTTTCACGCCATCTTTTGGCAAGCGTCTTCAAGGCGATTCACATTCCAATATCTTAATTTTTTTTTCATTGCAGCACTTTTGGCCACAGCTGCTAGTGGAGGGTGGGTGAGGGTTAAACAAGGCTCCACACCTTTACTACACTGCATATTTTAAGAAACAAGCTGTGCAAAAAATAATGCAGGAGGGAAATTAGAAAGAGGAAGGAGATTAATAATCTATCTCCTGCTAGGGAGGCATCAATTAGAGAACACCTTAAAATGTAGATTGCTCTGGGAAAAGTCTTCAGGGAGGGGGAGGAGGAGGAGGAGGAGGAGGAGGAGGAGGAGGAGGAGAAGAAGAAGAAGAAGAAGAAGAAGAAGAAGAAGAAGAAGAAGAAGAAGAAGAAGAAGAAGAAGAAGAAGAAGAAGAAGAAGAAGAAGAAGAAGAAGAAGAAGAAGAAGAAGAAGAAGAAGAAGAAGAAGAAGAAGAAGAAGAAAGATAGATGATTTTCTTAGTTTTTTCCTTGAAAGCATCTTGCTTCTCATCCAAAGAAGCTTCTTCGGAATGATTGATGATGATGATGATGGAGGAGGAGAAAGAGGAGGCAACCCTTCCACTGTTGACTATCTTACTCCACCAGGAACCTTTTCCTAAATCTATTTGTTTCCCCTTAGGTGTAAGTTTCACACTTTGAAATGAGAAGTCATATTGGTCCCACCATATTGGCCCCACCATCGGTGTGGTGCATTCCGCAACCAACTCCTTCAATATTTTTTGCTCACTACCTACAGTACTGATCATCCTCCAGATGTTTCACCAATTTCTGCTTACTTCTGTTGAAAATCCAACTTCTGCTGATCGCTGTTCTCTCTCATCTGGCATCACACACTGTCTTATTGATAAACAGGCACCACCATAGGACGTTTTAGAGAGCTGATATTCTTTAGCCAGATTTGCAAAACTCCTGAAGGTCAGCCTAATTGAAAACTCTGATTTACCGTAAAAATGGGTTGTCTTGGCCAAAACAATGCCACTCACATTAGATTAAAATGGGGGGTGGGGGGGTGGAATCTATCTTTGCTTCTCATCATATCCCTTCAAAAGATGGAGAAGCAAATTCCTGCAAAGGATCTTAAACAGTTAGATAACTAGTGTAGAATTGAATTGATTTTTAAAATTAATCTCCTTGCCATTGGAAACAAATATAGGCCTCTGCAAATTCATACAAGCACACATCCACACACTTATCTCAAGATGGCTGCAGATTGCCTGTCTTGATCAATATGCAAATTTTGCATAATAAGCCAATTGTACGCCTGCCCTGTCTCCCGGGCATTCTCTTTTGTTGTACACATGCATTTCCATAACTTATCTTGCTATAACTTTATTACACTTCCTGTAAATATGCAAAACCCTGTCAATCAACCTTTTGTTCCTGGGTATTTGATTAATAGCTAGCAGGTGTACCTTGCCTCTCTGTATGCAGCATTAAATGTAATCAACCAATGTGCTATTCATTACTGCAATAACATGTCGAGATAATAAATCAAAGGAACTCTTGAGCAGCCAAAAGCCGGTAGATGGGCAGTTCTTTTGGATCTCCAACCTTAAAACAGGATCCTGAAAATTCTATGTTGGAACCAGATTGAGTCAAATCTAGGTGCAGGCCCCCCGAATGTAACGAGAATTAATTTGCCACTGCCTTAAGAAAGTTCAAAACATTCTCAAAGATCCATCTCATCCAGGGTATCCCTTTTTTTTTTTAACTATTACCATCTGGCAGTCGGTACAGGACAATAATAAAAGCATGGACAAATAGGCTGAAAAACAGCTTCTATCCCACAGCAATAACTATATTGAATTCTACTATATAGTAAGGGGGTGTCAAACACCATTTCATTGGCCGCATCAGGGTGGGCATGGCCAGCTCAACGTTACTATTGTTGGGGTCCACCTGTGGTGGCACGAGTGCTCAGCCAGTGAAAATGAGCTCACAAGCTCCATTTTTGGCTGTGACAGCCTTCTGCAACCCTCTGCCAATGAAAACGGTGACATCTCAAAAGAAATAAAATATTTAATGCTACATATAATCACCGCAGCAAGGATAGCATTAGCTCAATGTTGGAAGGCTGATCAGATGCCAACGGATAACTTGATAATCCAGAAGATCTACGACTGCGCGGAAATGGATAAACTCACCCAAAAGTTAAAAGATAAGGAAGACTCGAAATATTATACAGTTTGGGAAAGCTGATATAATTGGATAAAGGATAGAAACCAGTGAGTGAACAGGTAGGGAAGGGAAAATGTAAAGAGGTTATGATAGTAGTTACTAGATAGAGGAAGTAAGTATTGGGAAATTGTTTGATAAGAACACACCGTCTGAGCAATTAGAAATGTTTATGTTTTTATGGTTATTGGTTATGTATAGCTTTTTGGTTTCGTATTTTACGAAATGTTTTGTACTATCTTTATATTTTTTAATGTTTAATAAAGTTTATTTAAAAAGAAGAAGAAAGAAAACAGAACTCGGGGGGTGGCCACGTGTGGCTCTCATGAGTTTTGTGTCCAGCTGTGATGGCCCCTGGCAATCCTTTGCTGGCAAAAATGGAGCTCCATTTTCACTGGCAGAAGCACCACAGGCCAATCCTTCGCTGTTTCCAGGGCAGCCTCATGGACCAGATCCAAGGGTGGGATACGACAGGTTTGACTACCGGTTCGGGATTTACGAGCTTCCCTGCCCGCCGTGAGCCTGTAAATTGCGTGCCAAGAAGCAGCCTTTGAAACAGCCCTCTTTTCTTGTTTTTTTAACTGCAGCTGTGCCTTGTTCGGCAGCTGAAGTTGAAAAAATCAGGAAATAAAGATGAGGTAAGAGCCTGGGTGGGCAGGTAGGCAAAAACCTCAGCAGACATAGAACCGGTTCTATGTCTGCTGCTCTTCAGAGCTACCAGTTCTACAGAGGTGGACAGAACCGGTAGAAACCCACCCCCTGACCAGATCAAAATATCCTGTGGGCTAGATCTGGCCCAAGGCCCTTGAGTTTAACACCCCTGGTATAGTGCAATATTAATGCAATTCCAAAGGGTTTCAATTCAATTGTGTAGAATGTGAAGGAGGTATGTTTTTGTTTTATTTTTTTATGTATAATATACACTGAAGATGACATTTAATTTCATTGTATGAGGTGCAATGACAATATAGTGATCTAGTCTAATAATTTTGTCCTACAGTCTTCTCAAAATTGCTTGCTGCCTTTTCAATCCTCCCACCTGATTTGAATAGGAATTAAGGTTTTAAGACTGCACAGTTATTCAAACCATCACAGCTTTCACACCTCAAGATCTTGGTCTCACGTTCGGAGGAAACCATGTTTGGAGGACTTTATGATACACCAAAAACATAGGGCACAATCTGGTCCCTGGGAGGATGCTACATATTTTCTAGCCTAGGAAAGTTGGCCAGAAGAGTCACAGTAATGGGGCCTTTTCAGTGCTGGCCCTCCAAGTAAGTGTTAAATGGGAAACAAAGCATTTCCATTCTATGGCTTGCCATTCACCCAATCCTAGTGCCTTGTGCTGCTTTCTGAGGGAAGGAAATGATGGCATTGACTATTATTCCTCTCCCTCCAAAGGCCATCATTCCATCATTAGGCTGCATAAACAGAGGGATAGAATCAAGTTCATGTGAAGTGTTAATACCACTTTATAATGCCTTGGTGAGAACACTCAGAATACTGCACCCAGCTTTGGTCACCACAATGTAAAGATGTTGAGACTCTAGAAAGTGTGCAGAGAAGAGCAACAAAAACGATTAGGGGACTGGAGGCTAAAAGATACGATGAATGGTTGCAGGAACTGGGTATGTCTAGTCTAATGGGAACAAGGACTAGGGGAGACATGAGGGCAGGATTCCAATATCTAGGGGCTGCCCCAAAGAAGAGGGAGTCAAGCTATTCTCCAAAGCACCAGAGGGCAGGACAAGAAGCAATGGATGAAAACTGATCAAGGAGAGAAGCAACCTAGAACTAAGGAGGAATTTCCTGACAGTGAGAACAGTTAACCAGTGGAACAACTTGCCTCCAGAAGTTGTAAATGCTCCAACACTGGAACTTTTAAAGAAGAGATTGGATAACTATTTGTCTGAAGTGGTGTAGGGTTTCCTACCTAACCAGGGGGTTGGACTAGAAGACCTCCAAGGTCCCTCCCAACACTTGCAATCACTTCTTTGTGCTTGCTCTTGCACTGGGGCATTCGGGATAGGGCAGCCGCTAGGAAATTCTTCCCTCCATGGATGTTTTTTTAGCATGAAGTCGAACTGGTTAAAGTACTGCACCCATTGAACTAGTTTGGGAGAGGATTTCTGAGGGGTCCTAAGGGCTTCCAGGTTTTTGTGATCAGTCCATACTTGGCTCCCTTCTAGGAAGTGCCGCCAGGTTAATAGTGCCCAATGGAACCAGGAAGGCCTCCTTCTCCCACACTGCCCATCTTCGTTTGGGGTCGGTGAGTTTTCCGCAAGTATAGATGCAAGGGTGTGATTCAACTGGTGTAGTTTGCTACTGACCTTCTCCAGCAATTTCTGTGTGTTAAACAGCTGATGCGCGGCAATCCACTGTGCTGCACAAGTCAGCAGAGCTTGAAAACCAGGATATAAAACACAGACTAGAGCTGTGATGGGCGGGTGGGCCCAATGGTTCATTGCAACGAACCGGTTCTCTCACAGCTGATCCTCGGAGCTACTGGTTCACCCAAACTGGGACGAACCGGTAGAATCCTACCCCTGTATAGGTGCATGGTTAAAGGTTCCCCTCCCTGTTCTTCAGGGGGAGGATGGCCCCCACAACTACATCACTGGCGCCTGCTGAATGACAAATGGTTCTTCGGGGTTAAGAGTGTTTTAGGACCGGTTCCTCCAAGTATAGCCACTAGAGCTTCTCAACTGTTCTGATTTGCTTGGATTCCTTAGCTGGAACCTTGACAATGTGATCCTGTGGAAGGGATCGGTTCTCATGAATAGAGAAAACAGAGGATTCCCAGAGGATATGCTCAGGATTTCCATTGAGCTTAGTAACAAAGATCATGATCTATGGATGGCACTGGATAACTGAGCTATCCATCCACTCGATCAGTTCCACAGTACTGAATTCTTTAAGGACCGAGCCTCCCCATTTTGAGGAAGTGTGAGGATTGCGGAGTGACCTTGGTGTCTCTGGCTGCTTCACCAAGAATGCTCTAGTGTTCTGAGAAGGAATGATCAGGTTTCATTTAGTGTTGAATGCTGGATCTCATTTGAAACGTCTGGATGGTCTACATTGATTTCTACGAGCAATTAATATACACTTGACAGTAGATCTGTTCTCCTGTCCTGAAGAGGGATTCTATATGTCCTTTTCATACGTATGCGTTTTCTGTTATGGTCTTGGATCTTTACAACATTTGGAAAACAATATTGTTAAACAAAACCCATCTGAGGTGGGGAAATATCTTTCATGTATTTCTCTCTTTCTCTCTATTTGTCTTAGCAAAAAGGAGGAGGAAGAGGAGCAGGAGGAAAAAAGAAGGAAAGAAAGAAAAAAGAAAGAAGCAAGCAAGCAATAGCAATAGCATTCAGACAAAGGCAGCCCATAATCAAGTGTAAACCCACTTTATGTCTTAGTCTGGTTTTCAGGATGAGCATAGGGCAATCTGTTAGAAAGAACACAGCAAAGTAGGTTTGAAAGAAAAGACTTGGTGGAGCAGAACCGTTTACCGACATTATATATAATGAATACATGTCTGTGTTGTGGAAAGACAAAACACATTTGGGTCTAGTTTGAGGATCTGAGGTGCAAAATTGCCCCCTCTCTCTCCCTAAAAGCTATCTATCTATCTGTATATCTCTATCTATCTCTGTCTATCTGTCTATCTGTCTGTCTGTCTATCTACCTACCTACCTATCTACCTACCTACCTACCTACCTATCTACCTGGCTGTCTGTCTGTCTGTCTATCTATCTATCTATCTATCTATCTATCTATCTATCTATCTATCTATCTATCTATCTATCTATCTATCTACCTACCTACCTACCTACCTACCTACCTATCTACCTATCTACCTGTCTGTCTGTCTGTCTGTCTGTCTATCTATCTATCTATCTATCTATCTATCTATCTATCTGTCTGTCTGTCTGTCTGTCTGCCTGTCTGCCTGTCTGCCTGCCTGCCTATCTATCTATCTATCTATCTATCTATCTATCTATCTATCTATCTATCTATCTATCTATCTATCTATCTATGTATCTACCTATGTATCTACCTGTCTGTCTGTCTGTCTATCTATCTATCATCTATCTATCTATCTATCTATCTACCTACCTACCTACCTACCTACCTACCTACCTATCTATCCATCTGAAGAACCACCCCTGTGCACCTCTGCCAGGCACATCCATCCATTTTGCATTTACTTGCGGATGTGAGAATGGCTTCCCAGCTCCATTTTTCTCCCTTTTGAATCTTTCTTCATTAGGGAACTCTAGCATCTGACAGATCATTTGCTTGCCTACCGCTTCCTCCATTAGCGTTGCCTTTCAGTGGAGTGGGCAGAGAGGAAACGGATAATGGATAGTTTGCCATTTAATGGAGTCCCCCATTTCTCCTCTGCTTCCCTCTTTGCCCTTCCTGCGCTCTGTCCTTGTGGCATGTGCAAGAGAGCTCAACTGGAGATGTGTGTGTGTGTGTGTGTGTGTGTGTGTGTGTGTGTGTGTGTGACAGCCTAAAAGTTTGACCCGTCCTCTGGGGTCTGCTAAGAAATGGGAAGGGTGGAAGTCTGAAGAGGCCAGAGCTGAAAGCTAAGATCAAAGGCACAACATCATCAAAACGCAAGTGAGCCTGAGGGTCATCCGATGGAGAGGCCCTTAGTGCTCTCTGAGCTGTTATTTTTCTTGCAGATGTTTCATTACTCAAATTAGGTAGCATCATTAGTGCTAGAAGGGAGTGACATTTGGGAGGAGGAGGAGACCTTGGTGCTCCCTGACCTTGGTAGTTTCCTTGCAGATGTTTCATTACTCAACTAGGTAGTGTCATCAGTGCTAGAAGGGAGTGGGGCTTGATCCTACAGTCCTCCTCATCCTATTCTTCCTCCTCCTTACAAACCTCACTTCCTTTTAGGAATGATGACATTACTTGGTTTGGGTAATGAAACACTTAGCTCGGAGACCATCAAGGACTCATTCCAACCTTGAGCTACAAATATTCACCTTTGTTGTCATCCAGTTCAACATTTCTACAGGTGTCTAGGGGGATTCTTAGTCCTCCAGGCCATGGTTGTCCCAAAGGTGCTTTTTTTTCAAGAGGCAACTAAAATTTCTGGGTTTTCTTTGAAGGCATTTCACTTCTCATCCAAGAAGCTTCTTCATCTCTGACTGGACCGCGGGGAATGGAAGGATTTATACTCCATATAGACAACTGGACATTTGCATCCTTTTAGAGAGTTGTTGAACCCACTTGGAGGTTTATCTGTGTCCTCAGGGTCATCCGAGTAGTGCAAATGGGTGTGGAACCTTCTTGGAACTGCTGAAAGGACCGTGTTGTGGAGCAACAGCAGGATGTTTTCTGCCCAGTGTTTCTTCACAGGAACATGATGTTCTTCAGCTTCTTGGATGAGAAGCAAAATGTCTTCAAGCAAAAACAAAGGAACTTCAGTTGTCTCTTGGGAAAAAGGAAGCACCTTTGGGATTTCTGCAGATTAGAGGACCGGAGGCTAAAACATATGAAGAATGGTTGCAAGAACTGGGCTGGCTAGTCTAGTGAAGAGAAGGACCAGGGGAGACAGGAGAGCAGTCTTCCAATATTTGAGGCGCTGCCACAAAGAGGAAAGAGTCAAGCTATTTTCTAAGGCACCTGAAAGCCAGACAAGGAATAATGGATGGAAACTGAACAAGAAGAGATTCAACCTGGAAATAAGGAGAAATTTTCTGACAGGGAGAGCAATCAACCCATGGAACAAACGTTGCCTTTGGAAGTTGTGGGAGCTTCATCCCTGGAAGCTTTCAAGAAGAGACTGGACTGCCATCTGTCAGAAATGGGGTGGGGTCTCCTGCTTGGGTGGGGGATTGGGCTAGATGACCTACAAGGTCTCTTCCAACTCTTTTAATCTGTATCCAGGAAATGAAAGCTCACCACTTCATGTGGAGCTTCACCTCAGAAACTTGCAAAATTCTGCTGATAGAACCGGCGTTCATTGATGTGCTTCCTGACTAGACGTACCTCCCAGGGTTAACAGAACCCCCTCAACCAATGGATATATGGACAAAGTTGTTGAGTGGGACTCTCTCTCTCTCTCCCCTTCCCTCCCTCCCTCCTTCTCCTCCTCTTCTATACAAAGAAACTATCTTAATGAATTCTGACCACAGCATTGCATCACAATTGTGGATCGCTGCCGGCATTTGTGCTAGCAAGGCTGTGAAAACTTTGGGGGTACTTTGCATCTAAATTAAAACTCAGCTTCAAAGTAGTTAAGATGGGGTTGCATTTTCAAAAAGAGTGTTTTGGTATGGTTTTTTTTTTTAAAAAAAATAACCATAATTGGAGAACAGTAGAGAGACAGCAATGAAAGACGCTAAATTATTAGTACTGTTGCTGTATGGCAGCTGTTGGGTTAGCCTTCGAATGAGCCCGGAAAGTTAATTATCAGAAGCTAGTTCCTTGAAGCTTATTAATTTTGCTCTGAATTATGTATGTGGATATTTTTTTTTTTCTGGAGGATTGTTGTGCCTTTTGTAACATCCTTTCAAAATGTTTGCACATGCAAATATCCAAAAAAAGAAAAAGATACCCAGCAAAAATATCGCAGCATCAGAAGAGAAAGTATTCCATCCTTTTCAAGAGATATTTAAATAAATAAACCAGTCTGACTCTCTACCCCTTTTCCTGTTTAACAACTGCGTGATCTGCAAACTGTCTATGTCAGAATTAATAAATGAGCTTCCTTCCCTTTTTCCATCCGTACTTCTCTTTGGTCTCCAATATTCCACAGGGAGGAGAATCAATCACAATGTTTGAAATATATCAAATTCGAGAACTTACCAGATTCGCGGATGACACTAAACTGCCAGGAATAACTAACACCCTAGAAAATCGGCTCAAGATCCAGATGGATCTTGGCAGACTTGAATCCTGGGCTCTCTCTAACAAAATGAAATTCATTGTAGAGGAAAATTAAAGTCCTACACTTAGGCAAGAAAAACCAAAAAGACACATATAGACTGGGTGAAACCAGGCTTAATAGCAGGAACTGTGAGAGGGATCTTGGAGTCTTAGTGGACAACCAGCTAAATATGAACTAACAGTGTGCGGTGGCAGCCAAAAAAGCTAATGCAATCCTAAGTTACATTAACAGAGGGATACAATCAAGATCAAGAAAGGCACTAATACTTTATAAGCATTAGTAAGACCACACCTAGAGTACTGCATCCAGTTTTGGTCACCACACTATAAAAAGATGTTGAGGCTCTAGAAAGAATGCAGAGAAGAGCAACTAGGATGATTAGGGGACTGTTGAAATTTCAAAATGATAAAGCCAGAGAATAGGAAGAGTGATCCCCCTTTTCTCTGTATTGTCATCAACTATCCCTTTAATTGGAAGTAGCAAACTAACTCTTTGCCGGTATTATTCCCGTAATGAAGCTGTGATGGTGCAGTGCTTAAAATGTCGTTTTGGAGGCTGAGTCTGCTCATGGTCAGGAGTTCGATTATGACTGGCTCAAGGTTGACTCAGCTTTCCGTCCCTCCAAGGTCAGTAAAAGGAGGAGCCAGATTGTTGGAGACAAGAGGCTGATTCTGTAAACTGCTTAGAGAGGGCTGTAAAGCACTGGGAAGCAATTGCAGGTTTTCCTTCCTTCCTTCCTTCCTTCCTTCCTTCCTTCCTTCCTTCCTTCCTTCCTTCCTTCCTTCGTTCCTTCCTTCCTTCCTTCCTTCTATGGTGCACAGTGGTTAGATGGCAGTATTGCAGGCTATTTCTGCCCCCTACCAGGAGTTCAACCCTGACCAACTCAAGGTTGACTCAGCCTTCCCTCCTTCCGAGGTGGATAAAATGAGGACCCAGATTGTTGGGGACAAGAGGCTGACTCTGTAAATGGCTTAGAGAGGGCTGGAAAGCACTGTGAAGAGGCATATAAGTCTAAGTGCTTTTGCTATTCCTTCCTTCCTTCCTTCCTTCCTTCCTTCCTTCCTTCCTTCCTTCCTTCCTTCCTTCCTTCCTTCCTTTGCACAATGGTTAGAATGCAGTATTGCAGGCTAACTCTGCCAACCATCAGCATTTCGATCCTGACCAGTTCAAGGTTGACTCAGTCTTCCCTCTTTCCGAGGTGGGTAAAATGGGGACCCAGATAGTTGGGGGCAATAGGCTGACTCTGTAAACCGCTTAGAGGGGGCTGGAAAGCACGGTGAAGTGGTGTAAGTGTTATTGCTATGATGGTTCTAAGGCCTGATTTGCCATCAATGTATACACCTTGGGTCTCACCAGCCCATGGAGCTCCCAGGTCAAAGACCAAACGTTAGCACAGCCTTCCTGTCACAAGCCACCTGAAAGCCATCCATCAGGACAGTCCATTTAACATTTATCAAAGAACTTTTGGCCTTCTTTTTTTTTTTTTTTGAAAACAATTTTATTGGTTTTTTTTAACAAACAAACAAAACAAACAAAACGTAAAAGCATCAGCTCTCTTCCATACTTATATACAAACAGTGTGTCGGTTGGTTCATCAGTTTTGTGCATTCATTTCGTAGTCTCAATTACAGTTATGTTACATAATAACTCTTATCATCAATCCAAACTTATATATCCTCATATCATTATTAAAAAAAATCATTTGACTATACTTTTATTCATTCATATTTTATGAGATAACTATAATTTAGGTAATTTATTCTATAACAAATCATATAATCATACCAATTCTATCCTAAAAAAAAAAACACTTTATAGATGTGATGTCAAATAGCAAAAGAAAAAGAAAAAACAAAGATATTCCTTATTATCTAACATTCTAAATATTCTATTATTGTATTTTATCGTCCAACCATTGATAGAAAAGGTCCCAAATTTTATAGAATTGTTTAACTTTTGGCCTTCTTGAGGTTCCTCAAACCTTCATTTTCCTTGAGAGTAGAGCATCTCCTCCTTTTGCATTGGATGGCGCACCTGAAGTGTCAAGTGAAGCATCCCAACACACAAATGAGTTGACCTTTCTTTCCAAGCTTTTCTATCAGGATAGCCTTTTGCAGAACATTTCATTTGGACTGCTTGCCACCAAGTATGGCAAAGTGGGGCAAAGAAAATTGGAGGCAGATAAACTATTTCAATTCCCTAAATCATTACAGCAAACATTGGAATATTTCAGGTGCTGTGGTTGCTTGTTGTTAACAGACCTGAAGCTTCAAAAGTTCCACCCCCAACCAATTTGTATCCCTGCATTGTAAGGATGTATAAAAGCCGTTGACTTTCTTGGTGGGGAGGTGTTTGGGACCTTCTCCCCTCCATCGGCAAATAATGAATTCCCTAAACATTTATGTAAGGATCATTATGACTTTTTAAACACATTTCAAGCTGACCTTGCATAGCAGCCTCTCTTACAACAGTTGACAGCTGTTGTGTTTTATGATGGAGATCAAGCTTGCCATTTGACCTGTTGGCATTCCCCATCCATCATGGAGAAGATGCCTCGTATTGATTTTCAACCAGGAGAGGGAAGAACAATGCCCTGCATGTGCAGTGCCTCGGATCGTAACTCAAACATGAGACTTCATAAAGAAGAAGGGAAGATCTTTGGGAGATCATCAAATTGAGCTTCAGGAGTAATTCACTGCACAACATGTAGTAGAATACATGCTGGCAGAGGGAAATATGACAACCTCCTGAAGTTGGCAGTGCTAGTCCAGCTCTTTGAATCAACAGAGGTACTAATACCACTCTAAAAAGCCTTAGCAAGATCACACCTAGAGAACTACATCGAGTTTTGGTCACCACACTATAAAAAAGATGTTGAAATTCTAGAAAGAGTGCAGAGAAGAACAACCAGGATGGTTAGGGGACTGGAAATTAAAACATACAATGAACAGTTGCAGGAACTGGGCATGGCTAGTCTAGTGAAGAGAAGGACTAGGGGAGACAGGATAGCAGCGTTCCAATATTTGAGGGGCTGCCACAGAGAGGAGGAAGGGGTCAAGATGTTTTCCAAAGCACCGGAAGGCCAGACAAGGAATAATGGATGGAAACTGATCAAGGAGAGATTCAACCTAGAAATCAGAATACATTTTCTGATAGAACAATCCACCAGTGGAACAGAAGTTGCCTTCAGAAGTTACAGGAGCTTCACCATTGGAAGCTTTCAAGAAAAAACTGGACTGCCATTGGTCAGAAATGGTGTAGGGTCTCCTGCTTGGGTGGGGGTTGGACTAGATGACCTACAAAGTCCTTTCCAACTCTGTTAATCTGTATCTGCATCTAATCTCTGCATTTCAGACTTCAAGAGTCTGTAGTGCTTTGGCCATCAGCACTTCATGGCAGAGTTTTATGGCTTCGGTATCTAAAACCAAGAATCATACGCTGAATCATTTCAAAGTGATTTTGGAGTGATTCAAAAGTGATTCACTATTGCTCCTGACCTATAGACAGAATCTTGCCAAATTAAAGAAACAACTGAAGATATATTTGGTGAAGTTCTAAGAAGGAGCTGATCTGACCCGCTTTCTTCCAACCAAACTATCTAAACTTCACTGTCTCTTGATCCTTCCCCTTCCCTCATGGTGATCCAGACTACATTCCAACACACCCAGGCACTGTTTACCTGCCGGAACATCCTCTTCTTTTTCTTTCTAGAGCATTCCCGCAGGTGCAGGGTCTGCTTTTCATATCATTGAGGGCCACTTTGTACAGTCAGCTGCGTCTCCAGGGCGCAGGCCCGTGGCTTCCATATCTTTGTTGATGTTGTCATGCCATCTCTGTTTTGGACACCCACGAGGTTGTCGGCCATTGACTTCTAGTTGGTAGGCAGTCTTGGCCTACGGCGGAAGGTGCTTCTCTCTGGACATGTCCATACCAGCAGAGTCGGCCTTCTCTCATCTTCTCTATAATTGGTGCCACCCCAAAATGCTGTCAAATGGTGTCATTTGTGATGTGGTCAAGAAGGGAGATGCCGATATCCAACTGAACATTTCCATGACATGGAGAGAGCTTTCGGTCCCTGTTGTTTGCTGTGGAGCATTCAGTGCCATTCTGTGCAACAGGGCAGATAGTTGTCTTGTAAATCTTAGATTTAAGATGGGGTTAGCATTCGTCTGTCACATAACACCGTGGTGAGTTCTCGCCAATGCATCCAGGCTGCATTCACTCTTGCTCCCACCTCACCTGCAGTAACATCATACCCTCCAATTTATGGTTGACAAAGCCAAGTGAGGTTTTTGGGGTTCTCATTCTGAATCCAAGTTCCTTGAAAGGGTGTTCGCTTAGGCATGTCCCCCGCCACCCCCCACCCCCAGCCACACACACCATATTCGTTGAGATCATCTCTGGGAAGTTCCTTTCCACCACAGTGGCTTGAGATCAAGGCTTAAGTGCCACCACCCAAGTTCTTTGGAACTTCTCTGCCATCCTGAGTTGAAAGGGCAAAGCCCTTTGTGATCCTTTCGAAGGCCTCCTTTTGAACCCAACTTATGACTGTTGTTTAATGGTTGTTTTCAATTCCTTTCTTTTTTTAAAAAAACAACAACAACAACCTCTGGTTTAAATTTTGATTGGGAACCACCGCGAGTCCTGCAGTCATCGGTGGCAATTGAATACTTGCATTCTTATATTCATATGCAAATTGTTGTTCCCTGCAAGCCTTCGCTGCCAGAAGGTCAGTCCAATATAAATAACGGAAAAGTCTGAAGGAAAAGTGGAAGTTTGAGCATCTGATCTACGCTGAATATTGTCGTGGTCGAGAGTGGCTCTCTCCAATCAACCTCAATCAGCCTCAATCTTCTGCTACTCATTTTAGGCCCTTTGTGTGTCTGGCTCAACGTTTGTTCCTCCATTACAGCTGGGAAGAAAGAAACCCAGCCTGACTTTGGTTGGATTGTAGCAATTCTTCAAAGACTCTGCAGGCATCTTGAAATGGATTTTATGACAGCTGGCCTGGTTCAAACTCAGCCTGGGTCTATTTGCAAGTTAAGCAGAAATAAGCATAAACACCAGCTGTTGCATTACCCAGAACATGGAACAATAAAGACATTCTATTCCTCCCCCTTCCCTCCATAGCCTCCCCCATTGTTTGCCTGTAGAAACAAAGAGAGGTAAAGAAGCCATCTTGAAATAATGAGTTTGTTAAGCACCTGTTCAAAGATCTGCAAGCCAACAGAAGAAAAGGGAATAGCAACAAAGATGCTAAGGGATCCGCAAGCTAAAATGCATGCTGACCGGTTGTGAGAATTGGGAATGTCTAATTTAACAAAGAGAAGGACTAGAGGTGACTTGATAGCAGTGTAACCAATATTTGAAATATTTCCAATATTGTCTGCCTTGACCCCATCTATCCCTTATTTGTGCATGGAAGCATACCACTGTGGTCTTAGACCAAGGGTCTTCAAACTTGGAAAGTTTAAGACTTGAGGACTTCAACTCCCAGAATTCCTGAGCTAACATGACTGGAGGAGGAATTCTGGGAGTTGAAGTCCACAAGTCTTAAAGCTGTCAAGTTTGAAGACCCCTGCCTTAGAAGGACCTATGGACATTTACTCCAAGTCTCTAGCCTATGCAAGAAAACCAACCAAACCAACCTCAACAGATAATTCTCCCACATGTTCTTAAAAGCCTCCAGAGATTGAGACCCCACTGCAAACAATTCTTACCATCTGGAAGTTGTTCCCTATATTTAAATGAAATCTGGGTAAATTACAGTTGGTGCCAATTAGGTCTGGTCCCAGTTTCTATGGGCATGGAAGATAGTTACTGACCATTGTTCCAATGATTAAGGGGCTCCTACAAAGACTACAAACTATTTAGGCACGACTAGAAACAATGGATGGAAACTAACCAAGGAGAGAAGCAACCAAGAACTAAGGAGAAATGTCTTAACTAATGGAATAGCTTGCTTTCAGAAGTTGTGGGTACTCCATGACTGGAGGCTTTCAAAGGGAGACTGGACAACCATTTGTCTGAAATGATATAGGGTCTTCTGCTCAAAAAGACGATTGGACTAAAAGACCTCCAAGGTCCCTTCCAGTTCTATTCTTCTATGTTCTGTCATCTATTTTCCAGACAACTTCTATTTAGGTACCTAAACCCTGAGGCCGTGTAACCTTCCCCTCTTAATTCCTCCAGGTTAGACATCTCAAGTTCCTTCAGCCTGTCTTCATACGGTCTGTTCACTCACAACCTCATCATCTCCTGTTTCCTCACCCACTTGCAGTTTCCCCCAACAAAAAGCAACCCTCTTATTTTTAAAAACATATTTTTTTCACAAGAACTTGTTTCTTCATAATAGATTTTATTCTCCAAATGTGATAAAATTTTTGCTGGCGGGTGAATTCAGCACTTCTTTGAAGCTGTGAGGAAATTTCTGGAACCTGTCCAAGTAGATATTTCCAATATTGTTTTGTGACAAAGTACGCATTTAAATGCATATTATTGTAAGTATTTTGCAGGGTTTTTTTAAAAAAATGCAGATTAAAGCAAAAAAAAAGTGAATGAT
Source organism: Pseudonaja textilis (assembly GCF_049901715.1). Classification (NCBI taxonomy): domain Eukaryota; kingdom Metazoa; phylum Chordata; class Lepidosauria; order Squamata; family Elapidae; genus Pseudonaja; species Pseudonaja textilis. The sequence goes on from NC_142004.1 coordinate 10,068,427, forward strand.
ATGGAATTAGAAATTTAAAAATAATATGTAGGTGAAAGCTACAGACGCTAAAACTAAATATTCATCTTTTAGCTAATATTTAGCTAATATTTTACCTGTTTGACCATTTTGTCAGGGGCTAAGATGACAACGGACCACAAATTATCTCCTGAACTTCTTATGATACTTCAGTCCAATTGCCTCTTGAAAAGGCACCTTTGGAACAACCAGGACCTGGAGGACTGAGAATTGTCTTTGGGACTGGCTTGCTAGCTTCAGATGGTCGTTGTCTCCTCCAAATTGCTCCGTTTTTATAAAGGGATGTAGGCCAATTCTGTAAATAATAAGACTCGTTGGATTTTTTTTTTCCAGGGGTGAGCTTCAAAAATTTCAGCAATTGGTTTTCTGCCCGGTTTCCGGGTGGGCATGACTATGGTGGGTGTGGCCTAGTCATCCTCATGCACCATGGCCTGGGGGGGCGGGGGCATTTTCACCCTCTCTGGGCTCCAGAGGCCCTCTGGAGGCTGGAAATGGGTCCATTTCTGTCCTTCCGAAGCCTCCGGGAGGCCCATTTTTTGCCCTCCCCGAACCTCCGTTCAGGCCCTGTACTTACCTCGCATCCAAAATGGGCGCGTGGAGATTCCTGGGAGGAGACGGGAGGGGTAGGTGGGGTAGCCAGGGGTGGGATTTGCCGGTTCACCGAACTGGCCATAAAATTAGCTACCGGTTCACCCGAACCAGGGTGAACCATGTAGCAGCCCACTCTTGATTTTTTACTTTTCAATCCAGCTCTCCAAAGGCTCAGGTTTTTTTTCCTTCTCTGTTCAAACTCGCTTTCAATTCCAATTTTCAGTGGGATTTCTGTTTGGATGGTGGAGGCCCTGCCAGGTTCCAGTAGCTCTTTCCTCTTTTCTCTCTCCGAGAGGTCTTCTTGCAAACTCTCTCATTCTTCAAGTCTAGGATAATTAAGCTTCCTCTTTATTTAAATGCGAGAGAAACTTTGGCAAGAAAATAAAAGCAGAGTTGGTTCATGCAAGCAAACTATTATATGCTTTAATGTTCTGTTTTTATGTCTTATTGCTGAGGCCAAGTGTGCTAATCAGCTTTTAATGACTGTTCCCGCTGCGGTCATAGCAGTCTCTTTGCATGCAAGTTTTATTTTCTGGAAAGGGAAAAAAAATCAATTAAGCCACCGACTCCCTGACCTCCCTTTGTATTAAGGCTTAGCTAACAATTAGGATCTCATTAACAGGCTGTGTCCTTAAAATATTTTTTTGTTTTTGTTTTAAAGAAAATGGCTCTGCAGCTGTTCCATCCATCCCAATGCCACCAAAATAATCAACTTAAAGGCAACATTGTTCATATGAACCATCTTTGCTATCCAATCTATGCATTGGTTTAATTAGATCCTGGACATGATTCATTCTTCCATGGTTTTGACAGCAGCAGCCTTATGGAGTGAAATGAGACAGCTTTCTCCCTCCTCTCCTCCCCAAAAACACATTATTTTCACCCCAAAAAATAAAATAATTGCAAGAAACCTATCAGGGCAGAGAGCCTTCAATCTTACCTTTTTAATGACCTTGCCTATAAATTCCAGATGAATTCATTGATTTGTTTTAATAAGGACTTTGTGGCCTGGGTACAATAGGATAATAATGTATTTAGTGAATGGACAGAGGGGGAAAGTTAGATATACATATTTAAACTCTAGTAAGATAGAATTATGAGTTTTGGAGCATCTTCCTAATTGTTTATCAGTATCTTCCTATTCATGTCTTTTTCAAAAGTCTTGTCTTAGTGAAATTGTTGACTCCTGGCACTGGTCTTTGGGCACCCATGTCCATAAAAATATGAGAGAGAGGGGAGAGGGGGAGAGAGACAGTGACAGAGAGAGTCAGAGAAAGAGAGACACAGAGAGACACAGAAAGAGACAGATCTTGAGGCTGACAGACAGAGACAGAGAGACAGAGACAGAGACAGAAAGACAGACAGAGAGACAAACAGAGAGAGACAGAGAGAGAGAGAGAGGCAGAATGAGAGAGAGAGAATGAGAGAAAAAGAGAATGAGAGACAGACAGAGACACACACACAAAGACAATAAGAGAGAGAGAGAGAGACAGACAGACAGACAGAAAGAGAGAGAAAGAAAAGACATAGACCATCATTTTATTAGCTTGAGGCTGTTTTCCTATGTCAGGAAGACGGGAGCTTCTTTCTGCCTTTAAGAACATGTTTCTCCATTTCTCCTTTGGGGAAATATTCTATCCTGCTTTTTTAATATTAAGAATAAAGAATACTACAAATAAAGGAGTAGGCTTTTCCTACAGGCTCAATAGGCCAAATCCGATGAACATCTGGCTGATTGTGATGGGTCGATAATAAATAATCAAAACTATTTAACGCACCACTTGAAACCTATTGGCACTGACAAACATCCCTATTAGTCAATTGCAAAAAGGCAGCTTTATTTATGTATGATGATTTGATTTGTCAATCGCTTACAAAATAATAGGTATAAGTATAAACATGAGTAAGAATACAGGAAATAGGTACAAATAAATGGGGACAATTGGACAGGGACAGTAGGCACGATAGTGCACTTATGCACGCCCCTTACAGACCTCTTAGGAATGGGTATTCTCTCCCTTCTTTTCTCTCCTCCCTCCATTCTTTTCTCTCCTTCCTTCCTTCCTTCCTTCCTTCCTTCCTTCCTTCCTTCCTTCCTTCCTTCCTTCCTTCCTTCCTTCCTTCCCCTTCCCTGTTCTCCTTCCTTCCCCCTTCCTTCTTTCCTTCCTTATTTTATTTTTTTATTTGATTTGATTTGTCAATCACTTACAAGATAACAGGTATAAGTATAAACATGAGTAAGAATACAGGAAAGAGGTACAAATGAATGGGGACAATAGGACAGGGATGGTAGACACGATTGTGTGCTTATGCACTCTCCTTCCAGACCTCTTAGGAATGGGGTGAGGTCAGTGGTGGATAGTTTGAGGTCAAAAGAGAGGGGGGTTAGAGGATGTAACAACAGAGTCAGGTAGCGCATTCCAGGCACTGACTTTACTTAGAATAGCTTACAAATGGTCACCCTAACCTTTAACCCCCATTAACAACACCTGCCTCTCCCAGGTCCTCAGGAAGGGCTCAAGAGATGGTTAAAACTGTCAGATCTGGCTGACCATGCAACCAGTCATAATAATCCATGTGTAGTTGTCAGAAATCAGGCTCAATTTGGGAGATATTTCCTCCTCTTAGCTTTGGTCTAGCTAAGGCCAAAGAAAGCCCAGAGACTAGCTATTATCGATTTTAAAAAGAACGCATTGGAATTCAGGCAGATAATTAAAAAAAATTCTTCATGGATATGTGAAAGGGGATGCTAAAATCTTACAGCAAAGAAAGAACACCGCAGCTCTGAAGCCAAATGCTTAGAGCACAAACACTAAATGGGTGTTTGTTGCCAAGCGAATTAGATGGGATTTGTTTTTCTCAATTGGTGACTCTCTCCCCAAGGAGAGATTAAAGGAGATTTATGACTTCTTGAATTACAAGGCAAAGAAGGGGAGACAATAACAAATCTCTTCCTCCCCACCCCCCACCCCCGACCGCAACCGCACTCCCCATGCCTATAAGAAAATTCAGGGAAAATTTAAGATGCCCTCTCTATCTTCCACCAAGTTTTTGTCCTCCCTGTCATGGGTCATGGGTTGATTTCCACAAATCTCACAGTCAAATCTCTGAATGAGCACAATGGCTGGGGTGACACAGCCAACACAGATGTGCTTAATGCTGGTTAGTTGACGCACCCATAATTGCCTAGCTAACACATAACCTCATTCATGAACCGATTCACGATGGCATGCCAGGCCTCCAATGAAGTTGGCTCTGGTCTTCAAAGATTCTGTTGAGATGCTTTCTTCTTTTCAGCTGCCTGAAGATCTGTCAATGGGTTTGATTCTGTGGTTTTTGCAAACAACAGGCACCAATAGTGTGCCTTTCGCAAAGCCTTTTGTACCGAGACAGCTACACAGAATGAGAAAATAAAGCAGAACATCAGTTTCATTTTGTAACTACAACCTGGAGACTAAGAAGTCCAAAATTCAGACAGGGAAGGAGAACCATGAAAACAATCTTACCTCGTTCATTCCCACCACTTTCTTTCTTTTTTCATTTTATACTGTTATTGCTACCTAACTACTTTTCTATCTATCTATCATCTGCCAGACTTAACAATTTCATAAACAAGGATTGGTGATGTTACGGACTGTTCATTCCGCTAGACTGAGACTGACTTAGTTCCCTTAAAAGAAAGAAGGTCACCTTGTTTGAACATATCTGGACACCTTTTATTGGTAAGGTCTCCTTTATCCTTAATGCTAAGTGACATCCCATAATCAATCAACATTCAGACTCACTGTGTCATTTTCCTAAAGGACACAGAAAAGCAATTTCAGGTTCATTTGAAAAGTTCCACCTGGAAGAAGAACCATCTACAAATTCCAGCACCAGCCAATTTTTCTTCCTCTTTTATATCATGAAAGATACAGATTCTACCTTCTCCTCATTTGCTGAACACGTTTCTTTGCCTCGAGTGACATTAAGCCCAACCTGTGTGGATTTTAATTATTGCAGGTCTGAAAGGAAAGAAATATACTTGTTTCTCTCCTGAGTTGTCCACCAAAGTCCCAAATCTCTTTATTGTAGCTATCAGATCACTTCCAACCATGGCAGCTGGAGACTAAGAGCCATTTCACTTCACTTAGAATAGAATAGAGCTGGAAGGAACCTTGGAGGTCTTCTAGTCCAGCCCCCTGCTCAAGCAGGAGAGCCTATACAGTGGTCTCCAACCAGTGGGCTGGGGACCAATGGTGGTCTGTGAGAAAATTGTGGTGGTCTGCAGAGAAAGTTTACCCCCAAAGCAATGAATCCAGGCTGTGGGGAAACACAAGGCCCACATGGCCTACAAGAACACAAGGCTTGTGTTGTTTGCATTGTGAACAACACGAGGTAGTGAGGGGAGGGGGGAAGGGCAGAGGGGGGAACTTGCCCCACTCGCCCCACGCATCTCATCTGGCCACCGTTTGCTTCTTTCCGCTTCTTTCTTCTTCTGCTTTTGGCTGCACACAAGGAAAGCAGCAGAAGTCTTTCTTTCTCTCCCCCAAACTCCTCCAGAAATGAGTCTTTGGGATCCTGCAAGGCATCCTGCTCCAAGAAGCTGTGCCAGTGCAATAAGTCTCACAAAGACTCATTTCTGGCAGAGTTTAGGGGAAAGAAAGAAAAACATCTGCTGCTTCTGCTGCTTTCCTTGCATGAAGCCAAAAGTCTCTCCGCCTTCCCCCCCCCCCCGAGAAAAAGAGCTGGAGACGATATCCTGTGATCCCAAATAAAGAATGAACGATCGATAGGAAAATGGGGTGAGGAATTTTCCTGCAGACTTTTTTGGGGATTTCCCCAGGGTCTCTAGTCTGCGGGATTTAAAATTATGAGTCTGGTAGTTCCTGAGGTCCAGAAGGTCGGCGACCCCTGGCCTATACCATTTCAGACAAGTGACTGTCCCATCTCTTCTTAAAAACTTCCAGCGATCGTTTTGCCAATCACATTTAAACAGGAAACACATGGAAATTGTATTCCCCCAATGCCAAAACCACCTTGATATGTCTCACTCACTTTGTAAACCTGCAAAGATGATGTGACCCCTTGACTACCAAAAGGTTTCTCACCTTGTTCTTCTTGGGTTGTAGCATCTGGGATGTTTAGATCCTTCAACACCTTTTTGGGTAAAAAATATCATCTTTTCAACTAGCGTGGGAAAAGTTAAGTTCAAATCACTAAGAATGCACCTTGCCTGAATGGTTAGGTTAAGTCAACCACTCTGCTTTGAAAAACCTCTGTTAGAGTGCTGTGTGAAGTTAGCCAAGGTGGCTTATTCAATAAACCATGATTATATACACCCACTCTCATAGTAAACCCTCGTCTACTTCACAGGGTTGTTGTGAACGTTCCATGAGGCTGGGAATGTCATGAGAATGGGAATGGTCAATGTTTGGAATACTCTACCTGAGTCTGTGGTTTCTTTCCCAAACCCTCAAAACTTTAACCTTACACTGTCTACTATTGACCTCACCCCCTTCCTAAGAGGTCTGTACGGGACGTGCATTAGCGTACCAATCGTGCCTACCATCCCTGTCCTATTGTTTCTTTTTATTTTTCTTACATCTATCTCATGTATTCAAAACCATGTTTATTCTTATACTTGTATCTTGTAAGCGATTGACAAATCAAATAACTAAAAAATACTAAAATCTGGGGTTTCTTGGAAAGGAAGAGGTATTATATGAGATAAGTAAATAGCCAGGGTAATTGGAAGCAGAATTTTTTCACACTGAGATCTGAATTTCCATCCACCTTTCCTGGTTGTAAACACTAGTGGGATTTTGGCTTTGTAGATTATGTTTCTCTCCATTTCTTTTTTTCTTTCTTTTGGGCCACAAGGAAACTCCAAAGTCCAACCTCCCAGAAGCCCACATCCTGTTCTGTTCTTGAATGCTGCCTTAAAAAAAAATCTACACTCTCCTTTTCAACATTTTCACTAGTAAATCCTTGAGTCTCCCCGCTGGAAAAAAATCAGCTAATGGGATCAACAATTGTTTTTCTCTTTGGCAACAGCATAATATCTACATTAAATGGTGATAATCCAGAACAAATTCACTGTTGAACTGCAAACAACATGAGAAGGGGTGGGTGGGAAATGAAACACAAGGACTTTATTAAGATAACATTAAGGAGCAGAAGAACTCACAAAAAGATAGAAGCCCAGGAAGAGATTATATACCAACCAAAGCACATCAAGGGAACCATCTTAACATTATTAATATTTTTCTGTTGGTTGGACCTGCTCTATCAGGTCATATCCTCCCAGCAATCATTTATCCTTCAGGCTAAAAGCTATTAAAACTCTGGGAAGTGGCCTACGAGAGATCCACTGTTGGCTAAGATGCCCTGCACTGGCATAACGGAGAAGAGGTGGGTTAGCATTATGCTGAATTGTTCTGTTGAATTTTCCTTTCTTCTCCCCTATTTAATTGGATGTGAAATGAGCTTTTGCATCACTAAAAAGAAAAAAATGTATGAGTGTGTGTGTGTGTGTGTGTGTGTGTGTGTGTGTGAAATTCTCTGGGCTGAGGTGGGATTTCTTTCTCTTACGTCAATTACACAAAGTAATTGAGTGCTTGGGACTATAACTCACCATCTCCTGGTGATTAGCTAGCTGACTTTGATGGCTTAGGCAGAACTAGAACTCACAGTCTCCTGGTAATTGACCCAAAGCCACTCAATTGGCTTTCATGCCTAACATGAGATTAGAACACACCATCTCCTGGTGATCAGCCCCAAGTCCCCCAGCTAATTTTCCTGCCTAATGTGGGACTAGAACTCACTGTCTCCTGGTGATGGTCTCAAAGTCACTCAGTTAACTTTCATGCTGATGGCACAACTAGAACTCACCATGTCCCGGTTTCTAGCCTGGTGCCTCCATGACTTCACATTTATTTTTTCATTTCTTAACACCTTTTTCTGCCTAGATAGTCAAAATACTGTTTCGAGTCAGTCCGAACAATTACCAGTGAACACAATCGTGAGCCCAAAAGAAGTTAATATTGAGTGAAGTAGACCAGCATGTTCAATCCACTTTGAGATGGGATTTTTTTTTTACCAATCTACTCGTTCACAAGTTTATCCTGTCCAGATTTTTCTACAGCCATTTACAATGTTGTTGTTGTTTTTTTAGTTGTATAAACATTGCCCTGGCTTTCCCCTATGGGCATTCTGATCCCAAGTTGTCAGCACTACACACTGGTGATGAAGTTTCTTAATCATTCAGTTAGAGTTCTCTGAAGATTGTCTGAAGGTTGAATCATGGCAACTGGGTTCATTTTTTGTTATTAGTTTGAAAGATGTTCACTTTCAGGAGGAAACCCGTGAGGTCGATATGGCCAGAGTCGGTATATTCCAACAATTCCCTGCCTAGCTGTTCTGATCCAGTTCCCCAAACATGACAAACCTCCTGTGTTTAAATCAATGATTCCTTTATTAGGAGCACCAGTAGTCCCAGCAAAACATTTCTCTCTCAACGCAGGCTAACAGGTCTGTCCATCTGGGAGATGAATAGTTGTCTGCCACATCTATTCATCTCCACCCCCTGCCTTTTATCCCCAGAGCTAGGGTGGGGCTTCACTAGCAACATTGGATCTTCCATCCCAAGGACCGGCCCATAGATTTCCACTGCTCTCCTCTCCTCTTCCTTCTGCACATTCGTGCATCAGGCACTGGACCCAGCTGTTTCTCCTCTTCCTCATCAGCCACCTCCAGACCTGGGGGCTGTTGACTCTCCATCTGAGGGCTGATGAACACCTAGGCTCCACCTTCCTCTCTCTCTCTCTCTCTGCCAGCTCCATTCCCTCTTCCCCCTTGGAACTGTCAGGTTGCCTTGATGTCTGACTCCCCCACCTCCTCCTCATCTGATTCGGCTGCTGGAGGGACTGACAGCCAATAGGCCACAACATTAGCTTCATAGCTCTGCCTGAGGAAGCTGCCTGGATGGGCAGTGAAGCATCTCTTAGAACAACAAATACCTACAGAAATTCTCAGTCATTCAGGTCATGGTTGTCCCAAAGGTGTTTTTCCTCCCCAAAGGCAACCGTTTTTCCTTGAAGACGTTTCGCTTTTCATCGAAGAAACTTCTTTGGTTCTGACTGAATGGTGGAGAACCTGCAAGTGACCTCAAGATCTCACAGAAAGAGCGCTAATGACCCGATGACTGCAAGGAATGTAAATCCTTCCATCCTCCACCATTCAGCCAGAACCTGGCAATAGGCTGGACACATCAAAGATGGAGTTCTCTGGAATAGATTGAACACAATGCAATGTTTTGTTTTGTTTTTAATGCTGGACACATCAAGATGGGTTATTCTGGAAGATGTTGGATGTATCAGAATGCAGTTCTCTGGATCATATTGGATGCATTAGGATGGAGTTCTCTAAACTATATTGAGCACATCAAGGCTAGTTTTGTAACATATGGTCGGGGTAAAAGTCTATGGAGATTCTCAGTCATCCAGGTCACTGTTGTCCCAAGGGTGCTTTTTCAGGAGGCAACTGGACTTTCTTGTTTTTCTTTGAAGATGTTTTGCTTCTCATCCAAGAACACAGATAAACCTCCAAATGGCTTCAGCAACTCTCTAAAAAGATGCAATTTACCAGCTATCTGCAAGTAATATGAATCCTTCCATTCCCCACCGTGCAGTCAGAGCTGAAGAAGCTTCTTGGATGAGAAGTGAAACATTTTCAAGGAAAAACAAAGTCCAGTTGCCTTTTGAGAAAAAAAAGGCACATCTGGGATAACAACAATGAAAAAAAAAATAGCCCAGTTGCAATGATTCAACCTTCAGACAATGTCAGACAACCTTCAGACACTACTATACAATCCAGGAGAACATCTCGAGATTTAGAGAAGCATTCATTTCAAAGAATAACTGCTTTCTAATGATGCATTTTTCTAGGATCTGCAAATTATTAATTTATTCCCCTCTTCCTACAACATCTATCCTTTGTCTCTATGGTTTGCTTACAAACAGAACTCCAAAGCAATTAAGATAAATCTTAAAATACATTTTTAAAAGGCTTGGCATTGTTATCCTGGTTTCAATAGGAATGAAAGCCATATTGTTCCCCCCTAAAGGCACTTTTCCTGCAAATGTACAGCGTTATCCTTATTTACTTATTTTTAATTGCAGATGGCGAGGGTTTGGCAACATAATTCAACATGGTTGATACAAACTCTAAACAGTTTGTCCTGACTCTATTGGAAATAATTTTGTCTACTTTCTAATGTGCATTTCCTATTAAGAGTTCCCACTCCAGATATTTATTGACTTTGGAACAGAAGTGATTTATTTCAATTCGTTTTTAATTTCCCCCGACCTCGGTACTGCAAATGGTACAACTGGTAATGAATGGGCCAACTCTAAATTATGTGCTGGGTCCAGATAGCTTGCAAATGCCTTCCCTTAGATGAGGTTATTACAAAGGTGACAATATAAATTATCAAAGCAACCCAAACATAAATCCAGGGTCAATTCGCTATATGGATGGTATGAATCTAAAACAAAGAAAAAGGAAGAAAGGGGGGCGGAGAGAGGAAGAGATAAAGAGCTGGAGAGAGAGACGGAAGAGGACAGAAAGAATGAGAAAAAGAGAGAATGAGACAGAGGGAGATGGAGAGAGAGAATAAGACAAAGAAAGAATGAGAATAAGAGAGAGAGAGAATAAGACAGAGAAAGAGTAAGTATGAGAAAAGAGAGAGACAGAATAAGACAAAGGATGAGAAAAAGAGAAAGAACGAGAAAGAGAGGTGGAGAGAGCGAATAAGAGAGAACAAAAGAATGAGAAAAAAGACTAAGACAGAGGAGAGAAAGAGAGAGAGACTAGCAATTTGGCACAGGCAGTGAGAATGTTAGGCTTGAAAGGCAGAATTGATTCCTGCTCACCAGCCTATTCACATGTAACAAATCATGGTCTGTCATTTGGCTGAAACAATCTCTGACCAGAAAAGGAAGCTTTTATCACACCAGGACAAATGAGAATGATGTCCTGCCATGTCCTCTCTCTGAACTATTGCTCCCCTCCATCTAACAAAATCTTTTTTAAACCCTGATGAGTCCACCACTGCTTTCCAGATCAGATCTGAGATCCTGACCATCAAATTCCCTTCCTAGAACAGCTTGAGAAGACATGTTGAACTTATCCAGAACCACACAAAGGAGGCCAGCAAAACATTCCCCTAATTTTTTAGATAAAGTTGAAGAGCTTTGGAGATTGTAAACTGGGAGGGAGCTGGTCTAATCTTGGGGGTAATCTGGGGGTGATGCTCCAAAGATAGAGTGCCATGAATAAAAGGTTTATCCCTGGGCTCCCTGTAGATGATTTTGAGTGACACTACAGCAGTAGTCCAAGATTTGAGGGGCTGCCACGAAGAAGAGGGGGTCAGCCTATTCTCTTTGAAAGCAGGACAAGAAACAACCGATGGAAACTAATCAAGGAGAGAAGCAACCTGGAACTAAGGAGGAACTTCCTGACAGGGAGAACAATAAACCAGTGGAATGATTTGCCTTCGGAAGTTGTGAATTCTCCAAAACTGGAAGTTTTAAGAAGATATTGGACAGCCATTTGACTGAAATGGTCTAGGGTTTCCTGCCTGAGCAGGGGGTTGGACTAGAAGACCTCCAAGGTCCCTTCCAACTTTGCTATCCTGACATTCTCTTAAAGAATTAATGGACAGAAGTCTGGTTTGATCTTGAAGATAGGAAGGTCCTAAAATCAAGGTTAATGGGTTAGCTGAAGGCTAGAGGTACTTGACTGGTCATTTGAAGAAGAAGAATAGAATAGAGCTGGAAGGAACCTTGGAGGTATCAATATCAATATATTATTCTGGAGAATAGAATGAAGAATAGCATAGCATAGCATAGTGTAGCGTAGCGTAGCATAGCGTTGAGTAGAGTAGAGTAGCGTAGCGTAGCGTAGCGTAGAGTAGAACAGAACAGAACAGAACAGAACAGAATAGAATAGAATAGGAAAGAATAGAGTAGAGTAGAGTAGAGTAGAGTAGAATAGAATAGGAAAGAATAGGAAAGAACAGAGTAGAGTAGTGTAGAGTAGAGTAGAGTAGAGTACAGTAGAGTACAGTAGAGTAGAGTAGAACAGAATAGAATAGAAAAGAATAGAGTAGAACAGAATAGAATAGAATAGGAAAGAATAGAGTAGAGTAGAGTAGAGTAGAGTAGAGTAGAGTAGAGTAGAGTGGAGTGGAGTGGAGTGGAGTGGAGTGGAGTGGAGTGGAATGGAATGGAATGGAATGGAATGGAACTGTCTGCGTTTCCGCAAACCTCCATTCCAATGAGTAACTCCGAGACAAACATATCTCAAAAGCACCTTTATTAGAATAGCACCTGGCACATTTGTGGAAATCTGAACCTAAGAGTTTTTTTTCAGCTTTCCACAATTTCTCAAACTACAAATCCATCCCCCCTTGGTTGTCATCACATCACATGGCCCAATCACGATCCGTCCAAAAGTAAGATCCTTAATTTCTCCTGCACCATACTAAATGACCTTGGACTAACAAAAGAATTTTATTTTGTCTACTAGAGCTACTTAACTGAAATCACACTCACACAACCTCCCACTCTCCCAGTCTATGTGGCAGTGTGGAATATGGCTTCCAAAGCTGACAGGAACGGAATGGAACAGAACAGAACAGAATAGAGGAGAATAAAATAGGAGAAGAGTTGGAGGTCTTGTAGTGCAGCCTCCTGCTCAAGCAGCTCCACCTATACCATTTCAGATAAGTGACTGCCCAATCTCTTCTTAAAAATACTCCAGTGGTGGAGCACTCACAATGTCTGAAGGCGAGCTGTTCCACTGGTTAATTGTTAAGGAAGTTTCTCCTTAATTTGAGAATGGATACATATGCTATTTCGAGGCAAAAATGCCCAGATATTGTTTTCATGGAGTTCTTTCCAACTCTTTCGGGGATGATGGCAGCCACCTCTATTGGGTGTGACAAGGTGTTGTCAGTTGATGCCAGGTCGACAAGACCACGACTAAAATGTACTCCTTAAATAGGATGTTTTCCTACGATGATGATGTGCTGTCAAGGACCACATCACCCTGTTTGGCCTAATTTAGAATTATTGGCTGAAGCTGTCGAGAGCTCCTGAATTTTTTTTTTTAAAAATGTGACCTCTGAGCCAATTAAAATGAAATTGACCAATAATCCATGGTGCAGATGCTTCCTTGGTTCTCCATCCCTGGAGCTTGGAGCTGTTTTGCAAATAAAGTAATTGGAACCTGGCAGGTTTTGGAAAGAGTTAATTGCTCCTGGTCTCAACAGACAAAGAGTCAGCCCCATCAGAGGCGGAAATAGGACTTCCTAAATAAACAATCTTCCTAAATAAACAGCTCTTAAATACACTGAATTTGTGCCTCATTTAGATTTGCAAGGGACAGACACGTGGAATGCCTGCATGCATGCCCAAAAAAATCCCATCAGAAAGTAGGTCACTACCAACTCAGATTAGGAAAATAATTCTTTCCAGAATTGAATAATTTCTGGACAGTTTTGTTGGACAGGGTTAATTAGCTCACCTTGTTGGACCCACTTGCATCCAATAAATAGAGAATTTCCCAAGGCTGCTCACTCCCACCTGTTTGCTTTCGGTTTACTGTATGTAACAGATTTCTACACTTTGACAAAAAGCTGTAAGCTTTCTCAAGCTTTGAGTTGCAAAATTGGATAGCAAAGCTGTGTCCTTCCTTCCTTCCTCTTCTCTCTCTCATTTCTCTTTCCTTGTTTCCTTGCTTCCTTCCTTTTTTCTTTCCCCCTCCCTTCTTTCCATTCTCCTTCCCACCCTTCTCGCTATTTTTCCTTCTTCCTCCCTTCTCTTTCTCTCTTCCTTCTTTCTTCCTTTCCTTCCCTCCCTCCTTCTTTTATTTCTCTCTCTTCCCTTCCTTTTTGGTTTCTTTTCCCCTCCTTCCTTCTCTTTTATGCCTCTCCCTCCCTTCATTCCACTCTTCCACTCTCCCTTCTTTCTTTTCCTTCCTTACCCCCTTCCTTTTCTTTCTCCCTCCTTCCTTCCCTCCTTCCTTCCCTTCTTTATTTCTTTCAAATTCTCAAGGCCGCTGATGACTCTGGATAGCTTTAAAAAAATGAGAAAAAAACATACCCACGGGAAAGAATAAAATCTAAAAAGTAACCCAATAACAAATCATTATGTACCTTTCTTGATTTTGAACATTGGTGCAAAGATCCATTTTTATTTATTTTATTTTGTCAAGCAATTATAACAGGTATAAGTATAAACATAGTTATGAATACATGAAATGGATACATATAAAAAAAATAAAAAAGAAACAATAGGACAGGGATGGTAGGCACGTTGGTGCGCTTATGCACACCTCCTACAGACCTCTTAGGAAAGGGGTGAGGTCAATCGTAGACAGTCTAAGGTTAAAATTTTTGGGGTTTGGGGAAGAAACCACAGAGTCAGGTAGAATATTCCAGACATTGACCACACTGTTGCTAAAGTCGTATTTCCTGCAATCAAGTTTGGTGTGATTAACCTTGAGTTTGTATCTATTGTTTGCTCTTGTATTGTTATGGTTGAAGCTGAAGTATTCATTGACAGGTAGGACATTGCAATGTATGATTTTATATACTATATTTAGATCGGACCAAAGACGACGTAATTCAAGGTTTTCTAGGTCTGGAATTTCAAGTCTGGTGTCATAAGGTATTCTGCAACGAGTAGAGGAGTGGAGAACTCTTCTTGTGAAATATTCTTGTGAAATATTTGAGTTCCTGGTACTACAGCAATTCACAGCTTGAGTTGATTGATTGATTGATTATGTCCCCTCAAGACATTTTCAACTGCTAGCGACTACATAGATAGATGTTCTCTATGGCTCTCTCTCCCTAATCTGTTCTTTTCCTAAGGGAAAAGAAAGCATGGCTAGAAAACTCAGTATTAATAATTCCTTCAAATAAGAGCTGCAGATGCACACGTGCCTGTCTGTTCTCTCACGGGTTCTGGTGCATCACAGGATTTCAAGCCTTTAAACAGGTGTTTTATGCATGCAGATTTTTTTTTTTAACAAGAAAATCTCTCAAATATCACAAAGCCTGAAGGGAATCTGCTGTGACATGTTTGAAGGGTCCAAATAATAGACAAGGTTAGACTTTAAAAAAAAGTTTTATGAATATTCTGCACAGACGTGGAGAAATAAAGACAAGTTTAATTTTGCCTCCATAAGACCTAGAGAGAAAAGATTGAAAAGGGTATTTTCCTAAAAACAGTGATTGCTTAATTATTGTCCATGCAAAAATTTAAATTGGATTACTTCCCATGTGTTTTAAAAACATCTCTGTTAGCTGAATAGGAGACACGTAATATTATACACGTAGTTCTCAAATTCATTTAGGGACCATTCAAAATTACAACAAATTACAACTTTGCAGCATCCCCATGATTAAAATCCAAATGCTTGGAAATGGGTTCATATTTATGACCGCTGCTGGATGCCAAGATCATGGGATCCCCTTTTGTGACCATTGGACAACCAAAGTCAAAGGGGAAGCAGATTCATTTAACAACTGGGTTACTAATTGATCAACTGTAATGGGCAAACCACACATAGCAACAGAAATTTTGAGCTCCATTGTGGTCGTACGTTGGACTGCCCTCTGTCAGAAATGGTCTCCTGCTTGGGTGGGGGTGGGTGGGTGGGTTGGACTAAATGACCTAGAAGGTCCCTTCTAACTCTATTAATCTATAATCTATTACAGTTAAAGTACTGGGTTGGGTTGGCGAATCCTGAATGAAATTATTACAGAGCTATTAAATTCACCGGTGTGACTTGGATTAAACCATCTGATGGAAACTTTGCTGTCAAGTCTACCACGTTGACCTTCTCCTTAAAAAGAAATGTTTAAACGCAAATATAATTTCTAAAACTAGAAGCTAGAAGGCAGGCCAACGGCTTCTTAAAAGAGAAAGACGGAAGTATAATGTCTAAAAATAAAAGTTTAGAAAGCAGAACTGACATGTTTATCTCTGTATAAGTTTAACTGAAAAAAACAAGATACGGCTTTCTGAAGATATATCCTATAGGATTGTGTTACGATGAATTAGTTGCATAATCCGGGGGTGTAATTTAGCCTAATGATCATCCTAGTTCGTTTTGTTAAATAAAGCTAGCATCATTTGATGGCTTCTGAATGTAATCGTGTTTTCCTTCCACGGAACTGAAAATTCACGCTCGCTTTCCATCAAGATCTATAGCAGAGGTCTCCAAACTTGACAATTTTAAGACCTGTGGACCAACTCTCAAAATTCTCCAGCTAGCATAGTTTGCTGGAGAATTCTGGGAGTTGAAGTCCACAAGTCTTAAAGTTGCCAAGTTTGGGGCCCCCTGATCTATAGGCTCTTCTAAGGATAGACCTCACCCTGCCAACAAAAGTGCATATAGTCAAAGCTATGGTTTTCCCAGTTGCAATGTATGGCTGTGAAAGTTGAGCCATAAGGAACGCTGAGCACCGATGAATGGAGGCCTTTGAACTCCTGCAAGGCAATCCAACCGGTCAGTCCTAGAGGAGATCAATCCTGACTGGTCTTTAGAAGGCCAGATCCTGAAGATGAACCTCAAAAGACTTTGGCCACCGTGAGAAGGAAGGATTCACTGGAGAAGAGTCATAATGCTTGGAACGATGGAGGGCAAAAGAAGAAGAAGGGGACGGCAGAGAAGGAGGTGGCTGGATGGAGTCACTGAAGCAGTCGGCGTGAGCTTCAGTGGACTCCAGAGGATGACAGAGGACAGGAAGACCTGGAAGAATATTGTCCATGGGTTGGACATGACTTCGCAACTAACAACAGCAAAGGATCAAGGTCAAACTCATAGCATTTCTGTGAAATCTATCCCCTGCCCCATTTCAGAACAAACCACCATTGTTCCCCTGTTCAACGGCCATCTTCAGTTGGAAGTTATAAATGGAAAAAGTGCTCCAGACCCAAGCTTCACAACAACAGAGGTTAAAAACCAAACTAATTGAGCAGGGGAAAAAAAAAAGACAATCTCCTCTTACAAAGAGAAGGATATTTTCAGCCATTCGGTCATTCTTTCTTTGTGTTGCTCTCCAAAATGAGATTTTTTTCCTTTGAACTTTGCCTAGTAAAACTTCATCACAGAGCTAAATTTACATCAAAAAGATATTTAGCCACTGAGCAATAACATAATGGAACTTTTCCCAGAGAAGAATATTCTGGCAAGATCAAGGATAAATCGATGTAGATTGCACCAGAGGTAGTGGTAATGTTCATGTATCATCCATGAGTTGTAAGTCATCACTTTTTCATGCTTCTGTGTTTTGGGTTCATTGTTTTAATGTGTTTAGTTGACTTTGTCATCGTTGGGTTGGATTGTGAGTGGCCTAAAGTCACATACATGGAATGGGTAATATCATGCCCTTGTCAGAGTCTGGATCCGAGGAGGAAGACGAACGGCTGACAGAGAGCAGGAGTGCAGCTCCGTTGGCTGTGGAGGAAACTGGGGAAGGGCAAAGTCAGGCTGGGCAGAGCAGGGAAGAGGTAGAACAAGGGAGAGGGGGTTCAGAGAAAGACCAAGGCCCACCCGCTCTTCACCCTAGGGCACGCAGGGAAGAACGGAGAAGAGAGCAACGTGGGTTGTGTGCTTACGGGGGAGGACAGAGCCCTGATTCCCTTCACAAAGCACACCTGGGAAGGGAGTTTAAAGGAGAGGCAGTTGGGTGGAGCATTTGTCGGAAACAAACATTGAGTTTATCTCATGTCGGCTGCTCCTTATGCGAGTTCCTGGCATCCTCCCAACTGGTTTCATTTACTGCCATGTTACTTCACTTCTGGAACTCCTTATCTTGCCCTGCCAGATTTATTATCTTATTTTGTCTTGCTGAACTCATAGTTTAAAGTTTTCTGTTTATAATGTTTTGGACTCGAATATCTGCAGCCAAAGACTGTTGCAGGTTCCTGGGAGAGTTTTTCTGCAGACTGGAAGGTAACCGGTACATTGGGGGCAAAGTTGGAGCTAATAAAGAGACCCCTACTTATTATTCTGTCTGTGTTACCTTTGTGCCATACTCCGGGTCATCACAGGTAAGTCCTTGACTTACAAGCATTCATTTAGTGACTGTTCAAGTTACAACAGTAGTGGGGGAAAAGTGACCTACAACAGACCCTCTATCTCTTCTTCCCCTTCTGAGTTCAATACATACTTTGAGTTGTGTTCGTGTGTTAAGTGTCCTGGAGGCTTGCAGCTGCAGAGCTTCAGATGAAGTTCAGAGGCACCAGGAAGTCTTTAGAAAAAGAAGGAAAACATGGATAAAAGGCTTTCATTTGCCAGTCACCATCTTTCCCATTGTCATCCTATTACACAACTCCTGGGCATGGCAATTCCCCCTAAGCCCACGGAACCAATTAACGGTAAATTATTTAGAATAACAGCTGTTCCATGCAGCTTCACAGCTGTTATTCACACTTAGAATTCCTGTTGTGTACACACAGACACACATATACATACAATGATTGAGGTCTGTAAGTAGAGAGGAATATGTCCTGAGGTTAAGAATGTTATATTAACAGCAACAGAGCTTTCTTAACACCCAGACAAAATTTCTGGCACAGTAGCCTTTAATTACAAGATCTGAAATCTGGTGGTTCGAAGAGCTGGGCTGCAGCCTTCCACATGGTTTAGGACCATGGAGTTCAAGGATGAGTAGCACCATCAAAGGACCACAGGAATATCCACAGCCTCCAAAATGCACATGAGCCAGGAAGATGGGGCTGCTACAAAGAAGAGGGAGGTCAATTTGTTCTCCAAGAAACAATGGATGGATACTCATCAAGAGGAGAAAAAACAAACTAAAACTAAGGAGAAATTTCTTGACAGCGAGAACAATTAATCAATGGAACAACTTGCCTCCAGAAGTTGTAAATGCTCCAACACTGGAGGTTGAACAACCATTTGTTTGAAATCATATAATGTTCCCTGCTTGGGCAGGGGGTTGGACTAGAAGACCTCCAAAGTCCCTTCCAATTCTGTTATTCTTTTATAGCCTTAAAATAAGCAGATGTGTGGAACGGTAGCTGGATGGTGGTTTTGCAAAGGGAGGGGATTTTCTGGGGAATACAGTTAAAAACTGTCCACCTTCCAGATTTCTTGAGGTAAAGGAGTATTTAGAAAATTAAGTCCATCTCCATCCATGACATCCACACCTGTCTTTTGGCCACCTCTAATTCTTGGCTATTGATATCTCTAGATGCCGTCATCCTCAACCAATAATGTTGTATATAATGATGTATATAATATAATTATAATGGAAAACATTGTGGAGTCAAACAATATTTAGAATTCCACAGATTTTATTCCCATGACCTGCAGATACATTGTTCTTTAACTACTAGCTTTACTCCAGTTACCAACTAAGTATCGACTTTTTTTTCAAGAAGTTAAGTCACTTCTTCAAGAAGTTAAGTCACTTCTTCAATACTTTCTCTAGTATTATCGGCCTTATCCGAATCTTACGAAATCATGGACAACGGTTGAGGTTGAGTTGTTAGAACTTTCATCTGGAATTTGGAACTGTGATCCTTCCTACCGCTTCATTCCTGGTTAGAAGTGGTGGCTACAAGGGTTTGGGAAGTCTCGAGATATGAGGAGGTTTTGTACTCATCACCTCCCTTCTGCCTATGGACCTATCAACCCTAGCAGATATGACCAGATAGAACAAGAAAAGGGTCCAAAAAGTTCTGAAGATCTTATAGAGCAGAGGTGTCAAGTGCACAGCCCATGAGCCAGATGCGTCACATGCTGGTCCCACCCAGCCTGGTTTAAGGTAAAGGTAAGGTTCCCTTCACACATATGTGCTAGTTGTTTCCAACTATAGGGGGCGGTGCTCATCTCCGTTATAAAGCTGAAGAGCCAGCGCTGTCCAAAGACGTCTCCATGGTCACGTGACCAGCATGACTAAATGCTGAAGGTGCACAGAACGCTGTTACCTTCCCATCAAAGGTTTCTCCTTGAAATTTTTACGTGTTTTCAAACTGCTAGGTTGTCAGAAGCTGGCACAAGTAACGGGAGCTCACTCATTATGCAGCGCTAGGGATTTGAACCGCTGAACTGCCGACCTTTCCAATCGACAAGCTCAGCCTCTTAGCCACTGAGCCACCGCATCCAGATTGCCCGGTTTAGCGAAGGAGGAAAAAAGTCCCAATACGTCACATGACTCTGCCGTGACAACATGAGTTTGACACCCCTGTTCTAGAAAAAAAAGTTGAATACCTCAATAATCCCTGAACACTCATAGGACGATCTGGGTGGCATCTTCCTTGGGTGTCTGTTTGCAAGAACTGAGGACAAATCAAGAACATTTCTGTCTCATATCCTGTAAAAGAACTAGAGGAAATGTGGATTTTGGAGAACGGTTTGAAAAAACAAATCTCTGACATCTTTCTTAGGATTTTTGGCAGTTATTTTCATGCAAGAGACATATCAATGGGGCATTTGAAGCAATGCTGTTGTATTTTTTTTAAAAAAGAAGTAAATTCTGAAGGGATCTGCTTTTGATTAAAAAGAAAAAATTACTTTAGTGAATAGTTTCGCCGCAAATTTAGGAATGTCATTTTACACCGCTCGGCAATCTGGGCCAATTGTCTTTCTACTCCGTTCCTACAGAGGATGGCGTTCTCTTTTGACACTTCAAAAAACGAAAGACACTGCTGATAAAAGCCACTCTATTTCTCTCCCACCCACCCTCTTTCAGGGGGGGCTTTCTTTTATTGCTCTTCTGCAGCTGCTCCAAACGCTATTTACATTTTGTACATCTCAGCTGTGTTCACAACTACCTTCGCCAACTAATTCCCATAAAAGAAGAAGAAGGGGAGGATTAAGAAATGGAGATGAAATAGAATCGCTAATTTTGGATTTCAAAAGAGCTATCCCCTCAACAGGACCCCTAGTGGGGATGGAAGAGACAGAGCGGGGCAGCCTATGAGTGAAGAACAATGAACCACAAAAGCAGAACCTCAGTGGAGAAGAGAGCAAAGTAGAACCGAGTTGAGTTTATGAGTTAAATCTGGCCTGTTCTTGAGTTTCTTGTCTCTGACAATTTCCTAGTGACTTACTCTAAAAGCAGAAACAGATACATTTGGCTATTGACATATTGTGTAGCTTCATTCTAAGATGTACATTTTTGGAGAAGTGAGACATCTTGAAGGTTCCCCTCACACATACGTGCTAGTCATTTCCGGCTTTAGGGTGGTGGTGCTCATCTCCGTTATAAAGACGAAGAGCCAGCACTGTCCAAAGACATCTCCGTGGTCATGTGGCCCGCATGACTAAACGC
Source organism: Pseudonaja textilis (assembly GCF_049901715.1). Lineage (NCBI taxonomy): Eukaryota > Metazoa > Chordata > Lepidosauria > Squamata > Elapidae > Pseudonaja > Pseudonaja textilis. The sequence continues at coordinate 10,089,392 of NC_142004.1, forward strand.
CGAAAGTGCATGGAACCCTGTTCCCTTCCCACCAAAGGGGTCCCTAATTTTCCTACTTGCATTTTTACGTGCTTTCGAACTGCTAGGTTGGCAGAAGCTGGGACAAGGAACGGGAGCTCACTCCATTATGCAGCGCTAGGGATTCGAACCGCTGAACTGCCAACCTTTCTGATCGACAAGCTCAGTGCCTTAGCCCCTGAGCCACCGTGTCCCTTTATTTCCCCTGGTATAGACCTCCCCCCCAAAAATAGAAGGAGGAGCAGAATGAGGAACAATAAAATTACACAGATCTTGGTCAAGAGGGGTGCAAATGTAGATGTCAGCCCTGGAACCATTTTTTTTTCCTTCCCTGGCACATTCAGGGCTGCCACAGCGAAGCGAGTCGAACTGTGGGAATGGGAGGCGGGGAAGAAGAGATCACGAGGGGATTGTAGCCATACTAAAAGTATTTCTTCTGAGAATCAAAAACTTTCCCATCAGGTGCAGAGAGGTAGGATTAGAGACCAAGCAACCAGAGTGGGCTGCTGGGGGTTCACAGATGTTCGGGAGACCCCCCCCTAGTTAGGATTCTGTGCGGTTCGGAGAACCCTCAAATCCCACTCCTGGCTGGCCCCGTCCACTGCAACCTGCCCGTCCCAGGAGTCCTCACGTGGCCCAGTTTGGATGCAGGTAAGTGCAGGGCGTGCACGGAAGCTCAGGGAGGGCAAACAGTGGACCTCCCGGATGTTCAGGAATGCCGGAAATTGGCTTGTTTCTGGCTTCAAGAGAGCCTCCGGAGCCCGGGGAGGGCAAAAACGCCCCCACTCCATGGTGAAGAGGACCAACTAAACCACACCTGCCATGGCCACACCAACCCAGCAACCAGGCAGAGAACCCGTTGCTAAAACTTTCGGAGCCCACCCCTGCAAGCAACCCTTGGACTTTGGCCTGACTGGACCAGGGGACGGACTACATGGGCAGGGGAAAGAAAATTCTGTTTTTAACTAGGGGGAAAACCAGGGGGGGCGGGTTTCAAGTCAGGTTTTCCCAGATGTGCTAATATGATGTGTCTAATAGATCTATACTTTGAGGAACATGCCTGCCGTGGAGTTTTGATTCCATTGGGTGTGTTACTTGGAACCCTACAAAATCCTACAAAAGAGTTGGTATTCAGACGGTTCTGATCAGTTCTGGAGAATCGGTAGCGGAAATTTTGAGTAGTTTGGGAAACCAGCCAATGCCACCTCTGACTGGCTCTGCCAACCCCATCTCTTCTCTGTTTCCTGAATCCCAGCTGATTGATTGGGTCTCCTTTGGTTGCCCTGCACAGGAGAATGGAGCTGGAAAGCAGGTTAGTGGGGTGGGAGGAAGTGGGGATTTTGTAGTATCTTTTCCCTGCCACGCCCAACAAGCCATGCCCAACAAGCCATGCCCAACAAGCCACACCTACAGAACCGGTCATGAAATGAATGTATCTTTTCTTTTTATGTACATTGAGAGCATTTGTGCCAAAGACAAATTCCTTGTGTGTCCAATCACACTTGGCCAATAAAGAATTCTATTCTATTCAACTGCTACACCAACTGGCTTTCTCCAAAGGCTAAAAAGCATCATAAATCTGTTCCAATGTCATTCTCCATTTTCTCTTAAACCAAATATCCCTTAAACCAAATTTCCTCAGCACGAGTTTTGTCTGCAAAGCTGCGGCTCACCATTCTGGTTGATGTGAGTTTTGAGATGATTCCCAAAACAACATTTCCATAGCGAGCAATAACTGCACATTGGCGGGAATCAATAATTCTCCTCATATAAAATGAACTTAATGCTGATGTTATTTCTATTCAGATCTTTCTTTTGATATACCTTTGCGTAGCGCCTTGTTTTTTTTTAAAAAAAGACTGATAACCATAATGGAAATATAAAACCCCTTCAAGTTACCTGACTTATCAGGTGAGCATTTTCGAGAAGAAAGTCGCAACCCTTTAAAAAAAAAATACCAAGAATGTACATTTTTGTTACATCACTCTAATGAAGTATGAAAAACTGAGAATATTTAGTCTTCACAAGAAGGACTACGTGTGACATGATGGCAATGTTCCAATTTTTGAGGGGCTGCCACAGAGAAGGAAGCGTCCTCCTATTCTCCAAAGCACAAGAGGGCAGGACAAGAAGCAACAGATGGAAACCTATCAAGGGAAATCCAACCTAGCACTAAGGAGAGATTTCCTGAAAGTAAGAAGAGATAATAAATGGAATGCCTTCCCTACAGAAGTTGTGGGTGCTCCATTACTGGGCGCTTTCAAGAAGAGACTGGACAGCCCCTTGTCTGAAATGGAATAGAGTCTCCTTTGCTTGGGCAGAAGGTTGGACTGGAAAACTTCCAAAGTCCCTTCCAGCTCTGTTATTCTGTTATCAAAGAAAGGTCCAACCTAGAATGAAGGAGAAACTTCCTTACAGTGACAACAATTAATCAGTGGAACGGCTTGCCACCAGAAATTGTGAATGCTCCAACACGGGAGGCTTTTAAGAAGTGATTTGTCTGAAATGGTATAGGCTTTCCTGCTTGAGCAAGGGTTTTTTTAAATTTATTAATTTATTTATTGATTTTGATTTTGTCAATCACTTACAAGGTAATAGGTATAAGTATAAACATGAGTATGAATACAGGAAATAGGTACGAATAAATGGGGACAATAGGACAGAGAAGGTAGGCACGATAGTGCGCTTATGCACGCCCCTTACAGACCTCTTAGGGATGGGGGGAGGTCAATAGTGGATAAAGGAGTAGGGGTTAGAGCAGTGGCCCCCAACCTTTTTTGTGCCATGGCCCGGTACTGGCATCACAAAATGATCCGCGGCCCGGTACTGGCATCAGCACGCATGACAAGGCAAGGCGAGCCGAGCTGAGTGACCGGCCGGCCAGCCGTCCCCCACTTCTCCCCACCACCTTCAACTCCTCCTTTGAACCTTTGTCAATGGGCTTCGCTTCAGGACGGCTTTGGGACGGTCATTCAGCTCGCCTTGCCTTGGGTGCTGAAAGAATCCTCGCGCCTTAGTTTCGTTCGAAGCCCCCCCCCCTTCGATGAAACTAAGGCACGAGGATTCCTTCAGGACCCAAACGCTGCTTTCCAACCGGAAAAGCTCACCCGGAAGCACTTTTTCGTCAAACAAGATGGCGGTGCCCAGCAAACCAGCGGCCCAGTAGGAAATGTTCCACGGACTGGGACCGGTCCGCGGCCCAGTGGTTGAGGACTCCTGGGTTAGAGGATGTAACAACAGAGTCAGGTAGTGCATTCCAGGCATTGACCACTCTGTTACTGAAGTCGTACTTTCTGCAATCGAGTATGGAGCGGTTAACATTGAGTTTGTATCTGTTGAGTGTTGGACTAAGAAGGTCTCCAAGATCCCTTCTAACTCCATTCTTCTGTTAATTAGTGGAATGGTTTGTCTCCAGAAGTTGTGGGTGCTTCATCCCTGGAGGTTTTCAAGAAGAGACTGGACAGCCATTTGTCCGGAATGGTCTGGAATCCCCTGCTTGAACAGGGGGCTGGACTAGAAGATCTCCAAGGTCCCTTCCAGCACTATTCTGATGGATAGACAGAAAACAAAACTATTCCAAAGGTTTGCACAGTTCTCCTCTTCTAAGCTGGAAGATGCTTGTGCATCCAATCGGCACACGGACTTGGACTTCAGTTGGACAACCATTTGTCTTAAATGGTATAGTATTTCCTCTTTGGACAAGGTGTTGGACTAGAAAACCTCTGAGGTTCCTTCCAACTGAGTTACACTTTCACTGTTACTGAAGAAATGGTGTAGCAATAGCCTTGAAGATTTAAAACCCTGGTTTACCTTGGTTTCTTGTTTTCTAAGCACCCCTGCCGTGTGCCCTGGCAAATAGCAATAGCACTTAGACTTATATACTGCTTTATAGTGCTTCACAGCCCTCTCTAAGCGGTTTACAGAGTCAGCCTCTTGCCCCCAACAATCCAGGTCCTCATTTTACCCACCTCAGAAGGATGGAAAGCTGAATCAACCTGGAGCCTGATGGGATTTGAACTGCCCAATTGAAGGCAGCTGGCTGCAGCCGAAGTAGCTTGCAGTACTTCACTCTAACCATTGTGCCACAGAGGCTCCTTAAATGATGGTTCCTTATAAATAATAGTTATCGGGTGTGCTAGCAGACACCGAAGCTGATAGATGGAGAATGGGGAATAAGGCGGGGGGGGGGAATCTGACATCCCTAACCCCCAATGTTTATAGGTCCAAAGGATACCGTGCAATCCGCATCTCGATCAGCCGCCTCACTTTGCAATTTGGGCCCGCGAGTCACCGAAAGCATTCAAACTCCATTAGAGCAAACGTATGCTTTGAAATTTGGGGCCAAGGATCATATGGAAATTACAGCTGCCGAGCTCTCGCAGATGCTTGGGGAGAATAAGAAATCAGCCCTAATGCAATATGGAGATGAGGAGGGGTGTGGGAGGGTTACGCGGAAGTGGGATGCGATACGATTGAAATGCAGTTAGCATCGGTGCATCCGAGGGTCAAGTGGCTTTGATAAACACCGATGCAAGAATGTAAAGAATTAAGAAAGGCGCGCAGCCCATTTGCAGCTTGTAATTCTCTCTCTTCTAATGTTGGTGGCATTGACACCTATATCCATGAGAGAACGGAGAGGCTCTCCTTAGGTGCCGTAAAGATGGTTTATGGTCCAATTCTGGGACTGCCTGGCTGTTTATAGGTTTCTTGGTCAGTGTTGAACAAGGTACAATTGATCTTCCTTGCTCTTTGCTCTTCTTATCACCTCCTGGTGGGAAACGGTGTTTTCTTTATGACTTATCCGATTGCACGGAGGCTCCATTACTATGACATCTAATATACCCGCGGTGTGTTCAACTGGTTTCATACTGTTTCTTCCTTTATGGCTTCTGTGGGCATGTGGCAATTGAGAAGTGTCTACCACGCGTGGCTGCAGCTGAATTGGGTTCTGAATTAGATTAAAGAGCTAAAACCGCCAAACTAAAACAAGGGCAAACGACCTTAGAGAGCAAATGGAGAACAGACAGAATTTTGGATCAATAGAAGAGAATTTTTGTAGCTCGGGGTTGAACTGCATGGAGTCTTTGGTGCTCTCTGAGCTTGGTGGTTGCCTTGAGGGATATTTGATGACCTTACCAGTTAATATCATCAGTGCCAGAAGGGAGAGGAGTAGCAGGAGTAGCAGGGGAGGAGGAGGAGGAGGAGGAGGAGGAGGAGGAGGAGGAGGAGGAGGAGGAGGAGGAGGAGGAGGAGGAGGAGGAGGAGGAGGAGGAGGAGGAGGAATAAAATCTTCTACTTTTCTTCTACATTCTACTCCCTTCTGGCACTGATGATGTTCCCTAGTTGGGTCGTGAAACATCTGCAAGAAAACAACTAAGCTCAGAGAGCACCAAGGACTCTAGAATTGTGCATAACATGGAACATCATGGTCACTCAAAATCATGGTCATAAAGCTAGGGTCCCACAGGTCAAATGGCTTCTTGCATCCTGGGTAGCCCATCCGATTGCCTCCTAATACCCCAACTGAGCTTGTCTTCCCCTTCCCAACCAAGCACTGGATTGCAACTCATCGCCAATTTTTATTTTCAAACATCCTTATGGCATCTGGCCGCTGCCCAGAGGCGTGCTTGGAAATGAAATCAATAAATTGCAGATTTGGCTCTGCTTCACAGCAAGCCAAGTTCTCATTTGTTTCCTAATTTAAGAAAATCAAGCCCGATGAGATGAAAGATTTGGCAGGCACCGAGGAAGGATCTCTAGGCATCATTGCCAGGACTTTCCTTTGGGTCCACTTCTGGTTCGTCTGCTTGTCTCCAGTGCTTTTCCAACTCAACTCTTTCACCCCTTGGAGCAGTGTGTCAACTCGTGAAGCATTCCTGGCCTGCTCTTGAGTTGTTATAGGCAGGAGGGGGAGAGAACTGATGCAGCAGCTTGGTTGCTACTACCAGAAGCACATTCCATGTATACCTTTCTCCAAATTGTATCCCGGGTTACTAGAGCCAGCCGGATCGGTCTACCAACTGTGAAAGTGCTCTGTTGGAGAATGTGATTTAAGACACACCCTGGGAGGAGGGGGGAAAACAGGGTCATAGGTGGGCAGTAAATTACGTGGGGTAGAATCAACTGCACTTGGGAAAGTGCCGACGTGTTGCTCCTAATAAATAATTGAATTTCTTTTGAAACTTGAGGCTTGTGAATTAATTAGGGCATCTGTCGGAACCCTGACACAGTGTTTCTCAACCTTAGCCATTTTAAGCCTTGTGGACTTCAGTTCCCAGAATCCAGCATGCTGGCTGGGGAATCCTGGGAGTTGAAGTCCACACAGCTTAAAGTTGCCAGGGCTGATTCCCTCTATCTGCCAATAATACCAAGAGGGCAAGACATCTACTGTGGTCCTCGTTGCTTGGATGAGATGTCCAATTGAAATCAATAAGAATGGGGTCCCAGATTTTTTTCTTCTCCTGGATGGTAAGAGCAAAGATTGGGGGAAAACTTCCTTGATTGATCTTCAATATGACACAGACAAATCCAGAAGATACTTTTGGCCAGGACAAATTTAAGCTTAATCCATCTTTAACTTCCCAGTTTGAAGAAAAACATCTCTTTTGCTGTGTTCAGTGTTTAGGACTCCGGAGCAGTGGTGGGATTCAATTTTTTTTACTACTGGTTCTGTGGGCGTAGCTTGGTGGGCATGTCATAGCTTGGTGGGTGTAGCAGGGGAAAAATACTGCAAAATCTCCATTCCCTCCCCACTCCTGGGGGAAGGTTACTTCAAAATCTCCATTCCCTCCTCACCCTACTAACCTGCTTTCCAGTTCCGTTCTCCTGTGCAGGGCAACCAAAGAAGACCCAGCCAATCAGCTGGGACTCAATGGGAGGCGGAGAAGAGATGGAGTTGGCGGGGCCGGTCGGAGGGGGGGATTTGCCGGTTCCCCGAACGACTCCAAATTTCCACTATCAGTTCTCCAGAACCTGTCAGAACCGGCTGAATACCAACCACCTCTGACTGACATTTCCATACATCGTTTCTTTCTCCAAGTTGTGTTTTAGAGCAGCCAGCATTTTAGCAATCTGTTTCTCTTCTTGGCACACTCACCCACCCACCCACTCGCAGCAGCACTATACCTGCCTGTCTTCTCCCAAGCTTATTTCAGCAGGAAAGGGTGCAGCTGTGCTTTGTTGGCCTGGATTTCTGGCACCACGTTTTTTTTCCCTCTGGATCTTCTTCTCTCCCCAAATGCCCTCTTCGCAAACCACATGCTAGCAAAGGACCAGCCTTCTGCTGAACTGCCGCATTGATCCATTCTGCAAACAGGTGCAGAAAAAAAAGTGCCTGATGCCCTGTCCTGTCCTGGGAGAAACCTATCTGAGGAGCTCATGTAAAATATTTTTTTCCTCCTATTGCAACCATAAAATGACTCATCTTGCATCCCAAAGTAACAATAAAGGAGATTGCTTTATGGAGAATGAAGCTGTTGACTCAGGAGCGACTGCCAGAAGATGACAACCGAGAGTTGGAGATCTTAACTTACCTGGAGAATCCTTGCTCGGGGAACCTACTGCTTCAGTCAATGGTGAGGAGATACTTTTTCATCAGTCTAGCTTTCAAACTCGCTGGAGTTTCAGGCTTACTGGGAATTACAGCCTAATGCTGGGAACGATTGAGGGCAAAAGAAGAAAGGGATGACAAGAGAATGAGGGGGCTGGATGGAGTCCCTGTAGCAGTTGCTGTGAACTTCAGAGGTGGGTATTCAGCCAGTTCTGACCAGTTCTGGAGAACCGGTAGTGGAAATTTTGAGTAGTTCGGAGAACCGGCAAATACCGCCTCTGACTGGCCCCACCAACCCCATCTATTCTCTGCCTCCCATTGAGTCCCAGCTGATCGTCTGGGTCTTCTTTGGTTGCCCTGCACAGGAGAATGGAGCTGGAAAACAGGTTAGTGGGGTGGAGAGGAAATGAGGATTTTGCAGTAACCTTCCCTTCCATGCCCACCAAGCCACACCCACAGAACCAGTAGCTGTTTTTTATTACCAGTTTGGCCGAACAGTAGCATTTTTTATTGGCCCGAACTGGGCCAAACCGATAGAGTCCCACCACTGCCTCAATGAAAGAGTGCTAATGACCAGATGACTGCAAGGAATATAAATTATTGAATGATTGAGTCTGTCATCTGCACCTCTATAAACGTCTGGTTTGGCTCTGCAACCAAACAAGACAGACACAGACTTCAACGGATGATTAGAACTGCAGAAAAAAACCATTGCTACCAGCCTGCCTTCCACTGAGGACCTGTATCTTGCACGAGGCAAAAACAGGGCTATGAAAATATCTACACACCCCTCACATCCAGGACATAAACTGTTTCATAAACTCCTACCCTCAAAACGACGCTATAAAGCCCTGCACACCAGAACAACTAGACACAAGAACAGTTTTTTCCCAAAAGCCATCACTCTGCTAAACAACTAACTCCCATAACACTGGCACTTTATTTATTGTATTACTATGATTCCTCTCATCCTTCCTAGTACTTATCTCCTCTCACTTAATGACTATAACCGTGTTGCTTGTATCTTTACAATGCATATTGTTTTATTTGTTTCCTAGTATGATTTGATTGCTTGTTAGTATCCTATGACTATCACTAAGTGTTGTATCTTATGATTCTTGATTAATATTTTTTTTTCTTATGTACATTGAGAGCATTTGCACCAAAGACAAATTCCTTGTGTATCTAATCACCCTTGGCCAATAAAGAATTCTATTCTATTTTGTTCTTTTCCGTTCCATTCCATTCCATTCCATTCTATTCCATTCTATTCCGTTCCATTCCATTCCATTCATTTTCTTTTCTATTCCATTCCATTTCATTCCATTCCGTTCCATTCCATTCTATTCTAAAGCCTTCCATCCCCCACCATTCACTCAGAACTGAAGCAGCTTCGTGGCTGAGAAGCGAAATGTCTTCAGGGAAGTACGAAGTCCAGTTGCCCTTTGAAAAAGCACCCTTGGGGGTTCCAGACAGAAGGAGGAAGCGTGGTCGGTCCGGGGCCTGGCAGTCTCCAAGCCCTTCTTTGCCTCTGTTGCGTTGATGTGGCATCTCCAAGAGAAAGCGAGAGGGGGAAAACGACATTCTGGGATTCGTCAGCACACTGTGGGTTGGAGCCAAGCTCCTGAAGTGAAGCCATTGGCAACGGCGACCACGTGGGCCTGCCAGAAAGGCTCCCAGAGGGAAGCAAAGAATCTGCAACTCCCAGCCGGGTGAGAAGGTGGCGGAAGGAAGAAAAGGAAGCTGTGTTCAGAAACAAAGTCCCATTCATCGGTGGGTGAAAAACCTCCTTTCCAAGTGCTTACAGTTGCCAAGCAGCTTCAATTTAAAACTCCATATGGTTGGATGCAGGCATGTTTTTTGTGTGTGTGTATGCAGAGGGAAAGAAAAGCTGGGGTGGGAGGACTTGCTCAAGATGATGTCCATTGTCCCGGGCCCCATTGTTCGACGAGAGCATGGATGGGTGAGGAAGTGTGCAAGGAAGGAAATGCATTCACTGACATGGGAGGAGCAAGGAGAGAAGATGTTAGTGAGGGACAGGAGGAAGACGGTCGGTCCTTTAGGATACAGATGCTATGACAGCCATGTGCCAGAGAAATTAACACAGTGCCAGCAATACATGCGTGCCAACGATCTAGTCACCTAGGGAAGGGTTGTGTACCTCCGTCCAGTCTTACGAAGGAAACCAATATCTCTCTCTTTTCTCTGTCTCCCTGTCTCTGTCTCTGTCTCTGTCTCTGTCTCTCTGTCTCTGTCTCTCTCTCTCTCTCTCTCTCTGTCTATTTACCTATCTTTCCATGTCTTGTCTATCTATCTTTCTATCATTTCTATCTTTCTAGCAATCACCTATCTCTCACTCTCTCACACACAAAGATCTATCACATCTCTCTATTTATATATAAAATCTGTCTTGTCTATCTATCATTCTATCGTCTATCTTTCTGTCTTTCTATCTTCTTTTCTAATGTCTGTCTTTCTATCATCTATTTATCTCAATCTCTCTCTCCATATGTCTCATCTATCTTTCTGTCTTTCTATCTTCTTTTCTAATGTCTGTCTTTCTATCATCTCTTATTTATCTCAATCTCTCTCTCCATATCTCATCTATCTGCCTCTCGCTCTCTCTCTCTATCATCTATATCTATCTATCTATCATCTATCTATCGATGTTTATCTGTGTTTGTCTGTCTCTATCAATCTATCTATCATCTATCTATCTACAGTATCTATCTATATCTGTCTGTCTGATCTCTCTCTCTCTCTCTCTCTCTCTCTCTCTCTCTCTCTCATCTATATCTATCTATCTATCATCTATCTATCTACAGTATCTATCTATATCTGTCTGTCTGTCATCTCTCTCTCTCTCTCTCTCTCATCTATATCTATCTATCATCTATCTATCGATGTTTATCTGTGTTTGTCTGTCTCTATCAATCTATCTATCATCTATCTATCTACAGTATCTATCTATATCTGTTTGTCCGTCATCTATATCTATCTATCTATCCATCCATCTATCTATCTATCTATCTATCTATCTATCTATCTATCTATCTATCATCTATCTATCTATCTATCTATCTATCTATCTATCTATCTATCTATCTATCTATCTATCTATTATCTCTTGTCTATTTTCTTCCTTTTCCTTCTTTCCTCTCTCCCCCCCTTCCTTCCCTATCTCCTTACCTTACCTATCTATTTACCTACCTATCTACCTTATCTATTCTCTATCCTCTACCTATTTAGAGTCTGATCGAGATTGGCAACCTCCAAGATTGTCCTGCAGCATTTTTACTTACTCTTATCCTTATTTACTCTGCCCCCTGCCACCATCCGATATGGCTATAAAAGTTCTGCGCAGACCTCCGGTGATCCATCTGGTCCTGGGCGATCACGAGGAATAGATTTACAGGTAGTTCCAAACCACCTCCAGTCTCTTTTCTTCTAAACTAATCGCCCCCTTTCCCTCCTTTGCTCACCTCCTCAGATGTGCGCATGCTGCAAAATAAATTTCCCCCAAGTGTTCGCTCAGCACCAAGTGTTTAATTGCTGTCTTCTATTTCCATGGCCATTAAACACAGGCCGGGGAGGGTTATTTGTCTGGATTCAACCTCCCCAAACCGAGTGGGCCCCTCCTTGAGAAAAGCCAATTCAGCCCATTCCGCCAGCAATATTGTTGATAAGCCATTGTTGTAAATACAACAATGGGAATCAGTTCCACCACCCAGCCATTTTCGCTCATTATTGTAAATTGTGTTTAGGAAGCCGTGTTGGTGAACTCTTAGCAACAGGGGTGAGAGTGTATCTCGGGGAACAAGAGGGAGAATTAATTAGGATAAACCCAACAAAAGGAGCTGATTGGGAGTTTTACACAGAGACACAAAAAGGAAGCAGGAATTGTAGGTTTCAAGGCGGTTCTTTTACAATTCAAACCATTTATATTTATGAGAAGCTTGGAGGGATAGTCTCTTTCCAAGACATGTTGCTTTCGCCTCTTGGGATTTTATTTTATTTATTATTCGGGGTGACCCTTGTGTTTTAGCTCACTTAGGGATGGAATAACAGAGTTGGAAGGGGCCTTAGAGGTCTTCCAGTCCAACCCTCTGCTCAAGCAGGAGACCCTATCCCATTTCAGACAAACGGTTGTCCAATCTCTTCTTGAAAACCTCCAGTGATGGAGCACCTGCAGAAGACCTCCAAGGTGCCTTCCAACTCTGTTGTCCTGTCCTGTTATTCTCTTAGTTGAATTGCCTTCGTGAGACGAATCTAAACTCCGTTGGCTCAGAAGTCAGAAGTCCTCTTGGTTCCTTCCTCCCTATGTCACCTTTCTAGAGGCTTGAAGATGGAGATCCTATCACCTCTCGTCAGCTATTTTCTAGGCTACATTTTCTCAACCCCTTCACACTTATGTCTTAGGAAACCCATGAAACAAACACAGTGTTAAAAAGTTATGATATTTATGTAGTTACTTACCAAGTACATCTAAATTAGTAACCATGCCTTACAATTGCCAAGACATGTCACAACTTTTAAAAAAAAAAAGTTTTATTGTTGTTTTTTTAAGACAAACATAAACAAACACAACATAAAGACATGTCACAACTTTTGAGCACCCCTGTGGTATGCATGTGCTAGGGACATAGTGGCTCAACGGCTAAGACGCTGAGCTTGTCGATCAGAAAGGTCAGCAGTTCAGCGGTTCGAATCCCTAGCACCAGGTGACGGGGTGAGCTCTCGTTCCTTGTCCCTACTTCTGCCAACCTAGCAGTTCAAAAGCATGTAAAAAAAGCAGGTAGGAAAGTTAGGGACAACTTTGGTGGGAAGGTAACAGCGTTCCATGCGCCTTCGGCATTTAGTTATGCTGGCCAGATGACCATGGAGACGTCTTTGGACATCGCTGGCTCTTCGGCTATGTAGCAGAGATAAGCACTGCCCCCTAAAACAAGAAACATGTGTGAGGGGAACCTTTACCTTTAAAGTTGAACATTTTGATATGCCCTATAAACAGAACCGGCAAATGCCACCTCTGACTGGCCTCACCAACCTCATCTATTCTCTGCCTCCCATCAAATCCCAGCTGATCGGCTGGGTCTCCTTTGGTTGCCCTGCACAGGAGAATGGAGCTGGAAAGCAGGTTAGTGGGGTGGGGAAGGAATGGTGATTTTGCAGGAACCTTCCCCTGCCATGCCCACCAAGCCCACGGCCACAGAACCGGTAGTAAAAAAAATTGAATCCTGCCACTGGAAGGAAGAGAGGAACAGAAGAGGAAGGAAGAGAGGAAGGAAAGGGATGGAAGAGAGAAATGAAAGGGAAGGAAGAGAGGAACAAAAGGGGAAAGAAGAGAGGAAGGAAAGAGGAAGAAAGAGAGGTACAGAAGAAGAAGGAAAAGAGGAAGGAAAGGGATGGAAGAGAGGAATGAAAGGGGAAGGAAAAGAGGAAGGAAAGGGATGGAAGAGAGGAACGAAAGGGATAGAAGAGAGGAACAAAAGGGGAAGGAAGAGAGGAACAGAAGAGGAAGGAAGAGAGGAAGGAAAGGGAT